>NW_027107367.1:1301298-1307522 GCF_000696795.3 Halyomorpha halys | reverse complement strand
GGGCCGAATATTTGAATTCAAATCTCTCGCCATGTGTGACGTCATCAAAATGCTGGCTTCTGATTGGCTGCCCAAATCGGTGCACCAGCTCCCCCATATTCCCTCTACTGCCGATGGTGCTGCTATCTATCGGTCACCGTCTGAACTAACAACCCTGCACTCTGGTGGCAAGTCGAGGAACTCCCTCCTCAAAAAAATGCACCAGCTCCCCCATATTCCCTCTACTGATATAAAACACATTATTTAGAAGTATTTAAAGTGGCTTTCGGTGTAATAGAGTTACAAAAAATAATTTAGTGAAATTAGAAACTGAAATAATAGAATTCTTTAGGTCATATAAATACCTGTCAGCAACGTTTTTGGATATTGAAAATGCTTTCAATTCAGTAAGAAAAAAATATAATTTGTAATCATTGTTTGAAATCGGAAAATCCAGTGAAATGTTTTGATTTATTCTAAACTTTTTAAACGACAGGACATTCTAAGTAAAATGCGGTAATGCTGTCTGAAAAGAATTTGAGCAGGGTAGCGGTGTATACAAGCAAGCATCCTTAGTCTGGCAATAAACTGAGTTGCTACTGAAGTAAGATCTCCAGCCAAAATTCCGCTGTATGCTAATGGTATAGTGGTTTATGTAAAGGGCAAACATACTTTGTTTATCCACGGTACGTAAGAAGAAACTTAATTTAACATCACTTTTTAGAGTAGTGTACGTGGCTTTAAACAATATTTAAAAAAATTAAATCTATACCACTACTACCCATGATGGTCAGAAGTGTACTATTTTGTAATGAAGTGCTGTCACTGGACCAACGATAATGCAAGGAGGTTATTTGGTAAGAAGAACACTGGATTAACAGATTTCACCTAGCCTCATGAAGTGGATTGGGCAAAAAGGTGCCCACGGAGCTGACTCAGGGCTATAGTTAAAGAGAAAATAATCATCTGCCACAGCCGGTTTCAAACCCGAGTCCTTGGAGTTAGTAGCGCAGCACCGTACACAGAGCTACCCGCTCCCACTCATCATAGGCAATATCAAAATTAATGATGTGCTTCATGCAATATAAATTAAATATCCTGGCGTTATCATAGACCTCACCCTTTCATTGACACCTTACATTGTTAGTTAAGGCCCAATTCTTTGTAGGCGTTCAATAGTTAAAAGCAGTTAGTAATCAGTTATCCCCTGTTTAGGGAACTGGTAAAACTCAGATTTTCGGATTATATAAGATGCTTCTTCTGAGCAAGTTAGTTTATGGATCCGCTAATAAAAGAACGCCCAAGATACTGGATGCGATCCAGCACTTCAAGTAGCCACTGCTACATTTCCATCAAGCCACATTGCGAGTCTTCAAGCAACAGCCTGGCATAATGCCATTGCATATACGAAGATAAATTTTAGATTTAGCATATTACATAAAACAAGTAGCTCAAACTTTAAAACCTTTAAATAGTTCTATTTTCTCAACAATAATAATCCTAGAAAATCCCCAAATTAAGCTGTTATTATCAGGAAGATGTACAATACGTAGATTTCAAACGCTTACCGACATCTTTGCAAATACAACATTTTTATCCAGAATTCTGTCCACTGCCGATCCCTAAGATTCATAAAATCAAATGCATCGAAGACAGCGAAATTTGGATTAGCGGAATTCAGGGACTTTCAACTTAAATATTCCGACTGGAATTACAACTGAAACGTAAAATGAAGTAAGTGATGCCATTATTTGCGATAACTTTCAAATTTATTAACTTTCTTCATGGTCTTCTTCGCTACTTACTCAACAGTTAAAAATTAATCGCACAGTAGAAAAATTGAAAATTGGGACGAAAAGGACATAAATTTGTACGGATTGAGAATCAACTAGAACGGGTATGAAAAACACTTTTCCGTTTAATTCACTTGTCATAAACTCTGATACATGAACAATAAACATTTGATTGTGCTGAATGTAAGATTAATTTTTTGTAGCTACCTCGTCACTGTGGCTTTAGAAGGAATTGTCCTAAATACTACATTCCAAAGAAATAGTTTCTTGGGTAAGAGAAAAGGTGTGCCAAAAATGACAGTCTATTTCGTTCAGACAAAGGGGTAATAGACTGAGGATTAATGAACAATCAGTAGTCCCTCACCGAAAAGACCTATAACTAACATAGAAGAAGATGTAGTAATGACCGCCTCAGGATAGGACACAAGAGAACCTTATGACGGAACAGCCGAAATGTATCGCTTGTAGGGTGACTTAACTGTATTGCACATCCTGACAGAGTGCTATGCTTACGATACTGAATGAGATAAGTTGGACTGGGACCAGTATAGAAAAAGGTGGCAGAGAAATTGTTATTATATATAAAAAAAAATTAAAAAAAAGTTAAATTGATATGTTTTTTCATAACCCATTTGTAAAGGGGAAAAATGACCTCAGAGCCCAAAATTAATGTAAATAAATAAATTTATAGACCAGTTCCATTGAATACTTTATGTGAAGCAAACATAATTATTCATTCTTTTTTAATTGAAAAATGTTTACAAAAAAAAGACATCCCTGTAATGAATTCGGTATTTTAATTTTAATGTCCATGCAAATTTCGTATTATAAAATAACTAACATACAAGCAAAAATTAATTTAAAAATAACATCATTCAATGTAAATCAGAATCGAACAACAATATTATTTAAAAATTAGTAACGATCAATACATACACAGAAATGCCAGCGTCGAAAAGTTAACTAATAATTATCGGGGCTTGTAATGATCAGGAGCAAAAAATAAAATATAACGAGAGTAATAAAACACTGAATTAATTAATGTGAATTTTTATAATTTTCGATGCCTCAATTTCCACTCACATTTTCCCTTTTTTGTTCTGTGGCTTAAAAACCTGTATACCAATTGTAACTAGCATAAAATTAAGTTCGAATTCAATGCTTGCGCAAAACAATCTGTTTAATACTGTTCCAACTGTGAGTACTAACTGGTCTTAAAAATACGCCTGACCATGTTTTTCAAAATGCATACAATATTCGATGGAGCAACACTATAACTTGTGTACATAACACTTCGTTAAAATCACTACCGGCTACGGTTTTACTGATTAATTTTTTTTCGCAATGGTAAAAAACTTAGTAGAACTTCTCGGAGATGTGGTCATTACAGGAAATTAGATGTTATATGCCAGACTGGCCATATTGTCTTCTCAGGTGATTCTGCGTTACATTAATAAAAAAAACAACTCCTTTTTCACGTTTACCACTAACCATTCTGAAGCTGAAGCATGGAAAAAAAATGCATGCTGTGTCACAGAGTTGGCATAACACATTCGATATAATCTAAGGCAATAAGGTGTGCAAAGTATTATACTAAGATAATTCTTCAACTTTCCTGTAGCAATCAATCGCAGTAAAAGAAGAAGCTGAGTTCTCTTTTCAATCACTTATGGGACGAATGGGGTAACGGAGGTCAAAGGGTAATCCTGGTAACCATAATCTCTCTAAAAGTTGTTATGATAGGTTGCATCTAAATGGTTATAAAACCCCGTGACTCTAAGAACCACTTCACCAAACCTAGTCATTTTTGCACCTGTTGCAAAAAAAAAAAAAATATGTATGCAAAAAAAAAAGAAAGTTTTTTGTTGTGTAGTGTACTAAAAGCTATAGTGAATGAAATATAATACGATGTCAAGGTAAGCTATGTATTTGTATCACGGAGTAGTTTATAAAGGAGTTTGAATACAGTATTTTTTATGTATTCTTATCACTTCTTCGAGACTGGTTTTATTGTTTAAATATAGTATTATTATGTGTATTAAGTAAATTAATTAAGTAAGTATTAAGTAAATGTGTATTAAGTAAATCTCCAACACTCTTTATTAATATTTTGGATGTCCAACATTTCGACGGTTATTTATATGATGACAAATGAGTGAAAATAGTGTAAGATAATTTATAATTAAATGTTTTAAAATAAAATGTAAAGTGACAAAATAGATTACTTTACTTAAAATTATTTGACCTGGGCAAAATATCTTGCAATAATTTAATACTTGGATGTGCATTTATTGTTGAGTGACCTTGAGGTTGGCCGAAACGTTACAAATTTAAAATATTAATGATGGGTGTTTGAGACTTAAATGAAAATCATTTGTTCTATTTATACAGTTTTTTTAATTAGCAATAAATCCATACGTATGGTATCCATACAGATGGTAGTTCCATGACAATTGACTCTTGTTACTCCTATAACTAAAAACTATATAAGAAAAACAACTTGAAGTCAAATTTAAAATTAAATAAATTTTCCTATGGATTTGTCCTATGTAATAAAGATAAAAATATAACTTTCCAGTTTTATGTTAGTATTATTACTAAACATTCCTTTCATTCCTGGTTTTATTGGCAGTAATTAATCCCTGAAATCACCGATAAAACAAAAGTTACGTTTTAATTTTTTCACCATTAATAGAAAAAATCTGTTTACTTTAAATTCAGTGGTAGTTATACCTTAGGAGTGTAGTATAGTGTACTGTTAGTAATATTAGTGTAAAATTCATGATTAGTGTTTCAAAAAATTAAAAAAATAATTTTTTTAACATTTTATCACTTCGAAGACTGTTATTATATCAGTCTCTTTTATTAACTTATTATTTGATAAACAGGATTCATTCCATCCCATTTCCCAATTCTCCATTATTAAAATAATTTGGGTATCCTCGGCTGGACGGGATCCATAATTTTCCATATATACCGATTAATTTTAATTTAAAACAAACTTCCATGTTTTCTCTCAACAATATTTATTTTCAACACTAAGGACATTATCAAGGAAACCTTAAAATTATAGTATCCAAGTTAATTATTTTTTGATTACATACTATTACGGCCGAGTCGATTTATTAACAATTACACTTTTATATCAGTCACTTTATCTAATTAATACATAAGCCTATTTGTTACCACAGTTTCATTATCAAATATCTATTATTTTTAATTTTTAATTTGGAAACATCAATTTTAAGGTCGTCTTGATAATGATCTAAGGGCTGAAACGTTAGAGAAAAATAAATTGGGTCATATCAAATTTATGAAATCAAAACATTTTTATTCAGAATATATATCCTCATTTTCTATACATTTTTCTCTATGTCATCGACTTTTCAATTCCAGAACTGAAAGGTTTTTCAATTACAGAACACATTAAAGGAGTTTTAAAGTAATGAATTAAAAATATGGTTTTCTGACCGGAGAATCATTTTCAAAAATTTTACATTTAAGAAAGTTGTCCGAATTTCTAAACTGATGAAAATCCGTTGGAGATAAGCCTGGTGAATAAGGTGGGTGTAGCTGGACTTCGTACCACAGCTTGTTAGTTTATTCAATCTTTTTCGTGAAACATGAGGCGTCGTATAAGAGGATAGGTCCCATTAGTCAATGCAGGTTGTTTTTTGATGCATTATGTCAATTTCACTGCAGTACAATGTGGATGTGACGGATTCACCTCTGGGTAAAAAGGAGAAATGAGTTATTCCTGTCATTCACGACCACACTGAAACCAATAATTTTTTTGGATGCAAATTTGGTTTTTGGTTGGTCCCGGTCTATCGTCAATATTTAACCAATGACCTGATTTAACCTACGCCTTTTATCGTATACAATCCACTTTTCATCAAACGTGATTATATTTATAAGAAAATGCACTTTTTTTGCCTAATAAGTAGTGAAGCTCATGTTTCATAACGCTTCAGCTGCTGCCGCTCATTGTGTCACCAGGCAAATATTTTTCAAACTACCGGCGAAAGGTCCGTTCGTTACACAATTCTCCGAACGCGAATGTAATAGTACAAGAGCCGGGAAGAAAAAAAGGCAGTTATCTCACCCCAATTTTTGATTACTTTAATGAAAACTATGTATAATTAATAGTCAAAATTGATGAGTCTGCCAAGTATAGGTAGGGGGAATAAAAAAATGGCGGCTGTTTCGAAACCTTAAAAAAACACTCATTTTTCATTCGGAGCTCTATATCTTAAAAACTACCAACAACACTAGAAAAACTAAGAGCACATTGTTTAAAGAAGAGTAAATTTACTGAAATATTAGCCTTGAAAGAGTCATTTACGTCCAATAGTTCTCGAGATACAGCTTTTTAAAAAGCAAAATTTCTTAAAAATCTACTGAAAGATTAGTGGTTAGTTAATTTATTTTGAGAAATCTATATCTCAGGAA
>NW_027107367.1:1287023-1301248 GCF_000696795.3 Halyomorpha halys | reverse complement strand
TGGTTAGTTAATTTATTTTGAGAAATCTATATCTCAGGAACTATGTGACGTACAGATGTCTATTAGCACTCAAATTAAAGCTAGTTTAATGGACTATAAACGAGTTTACGACCTTTACTTTCGTAGGAATCATAGTTTTCATGATATTTGCTAAAATAAATTGATTTATACTTGTTCGGACAATAAGTTTGATTTATGAAAAACGTTATTTCAGAAACCATCGGACGTACAGATGTCTCCCAGCGCTGCACTTAAAGCTAGTTAAATTTACTACAAAATAGTTAATCATGTTTATCTTTGTAGGAGTAGTAGTTTTTATGATATTTGATAAAATAAACTCAGAAAATGTTAATTTATAGTTGTTAGTATAAAATGTTGGACTTTTGAAAAAATATATCTCTAGATCCATAAGACGCACATATGTCTGCCAACACTCAAAATAAAGTAAATTTAACTTACTATAAAGTAGTTTATGACACTTATCTTCGTAGGGGTAGTAGTTTTTATGATATTTGATAAAATAAACTCAGAAAATGTTAATTTATAGTTGTTAGTATAAAATGTTGGACTTTTGAAAAAATATATCTCTAGATCCATAAGACGCACATATGTCTGCCAACACTCAAAATAAAGTAAATTTAACTTACTATAAAGTAGTTTATGACACTTATCTTCGTAGGGGTAGTAGTTTTTATGATATTCACATATGAATATAAATTTGGCAAATAAAAATTTGTCCGAACAACTATAAATTAATTTATATTAGCAAATTTCATGTAAAATATTACTCCTACGAAGATAAACATCATAAACTACTAAGTGTCAAAGTTTCTCATTAAAAAAAAAAAAGACTATAAAATCACGTATTTCCATGTCATATTTGATGGCATACTAAACAATAGGAAATTAATTGGAATTATAGTGAATATTATCAGAAAAGATAAAACTTATAATGGATAATTGTAATCTATAAAAATAAAAGTAGTAAACAAAAAAATTCCACTGATCTCGCTTTAAATTTCTGAAATAAAAAAAACTAACATTTCTTATGAAATGACCCAAAAGTTGAGAGACAGAATGGTATATAATTAAATAACAACCTACTCTCAAATAAGAATTAATATATAATGTATTAACAAACTATTAAAAATGAACTAGTTATTTATACCATAAAACTCATTTCATCTAAGTTTCATTTGAAAATATTTAACTCAGCGTACTGATTTATTCTCTAGTATTCCTCCTCATGAACATGATGCATCTACGAACCGTTTATTCAATTATTATTAGTTAGTTATCACTTAGTACTAAGTAGTAAAGATTGCAAGAGGACATCATCTTGCAATGAGATTAGATTTGCATTCTCGTCCGTATTCGATAAGCGAGATATCTGTTTACGGAATTGATTATATTTTTTTTTTTATAACTATAGGTATCAAGATATGAAAGTTTTTTTAATCGCCAGTTGCTATAAACATTATGGGTGTAAAGTCGAGAGACATAAAAAGCACACAAAGATATGGAAAAAATTAGAATCAATATTTTTTATTAATCATTGAATACTTACACCGTAAAGGCTACTTAAAGATAAGGCAAAGTGGGAAGAATTTGTTCGAGTCCTAGCAAAACAATTTATTGGTAAAACATTTGAAATATGGTGCAAGAATAGTTCTTTATACGTTAAAAATCTAGCCCTGATATACAAAGTGCACAGATTTGAAACATTCGGTCGTAAAATGTGGTAACTTAAAAAATTAAAACTTTCACAACGTTAAAATGTTTGTTAATTACATTGTTTTACTTTAAATCTGGTGTCAATTACTTCAATTCAATACTAATATCATTCCTTTAAAAATACAATTCCTGGAAATTCTTTCTAAAACCTATGAAATCAGTAGTAAAAAAAACTCCTGTGAAGCAAAAAGCTTCAATTCAATATAAATACCATGTTTTACGACCGAGTGGCCTCATTTCTAAATAGATATTTTTATTGCTTAGCACTAGACAGTATATACCAAATTAGTGGAAAGCACCAAGTTGTTTATAGCACAACACTAAGATTTTCCGAGAAATGCACACCCATCTAATACTTCACAATACTCGAGATTCCAAACTATATGATACTTTCAATCAGTTATGAGTCTCGTAAAATGATATCAGCGTCTGGCATCTAACACTCTAACAAATCTAAAACTCAATGATGATTTGTCAATTTAGAAATTATATTAATTAACGAAACGAGAATTAAAACAAATTTGGAACGATCTATTTATAATATATAATGATAGATTTAATATTAAAACAAAATAAAAGATTAAAATTTCAAAGATATCCCAGGTAAAATAAGACTAAAATAAATAAAAAAAGTTAAAAGATTAAAGTACAGAAACGTAATTCTGTTTTTGCAAAACATTGTATCTATATTTAGTTAAAATATGATCTATTAAAATAAAAAAATTAAATCTGTACCGCAACAACCCATGAAGCGTCAGGTGTGCAGTACTTTGTAAAGAAGCACTCTTACTAGACCAACAGTTGTGCAAGGAGGTGATACTATAGAGCTGAATCAGCTGCTACAGGTAACAGATAATAATTATGTCCCACAGCTGGATTCGAACCCAAGTCTTTGGAATTAGTAGATCAATAGTAAGCCTATCAAATATATTCCAGTAGTATGGATATTCATGATCTTTAGTTTGACATGTCAAACCGCATTAAATGGAAAAACTTTTGTTAAATGGAGAAATATTTACTTATGTTAGCATGTTAAAACGACATAACATTCAACGACATGGTTGAGAGACTGTTACTAGCTCTGTTAAATGGAGAATGGCGTCACGCAACAGATCAGCTGAGCTCGTCACCATTTTGTTTGTTGTCGTGCTAGGTTACTTGCTTGTAGTTTGTGTTTCGATTGTGTTAGTATTGCTGTGGATGTTTTGATAACTAATAAAGCAATGGATGACAATAATAATAATACAACGACAGTAGTCAATTAAAATATCAATAAAATAAAAATCAAATAAAATATAAAAAGTTAAAAGATTAATCAAGTATATTGCAATATAATAGTTGGAACAAAATAATTGGAGGGAAAGGTTATAAAACAAGTTGCTCAGAAAATCGGCTAGGAGCTCTTATCCATTTAACATTTAACATGACTTTAAATATGTCTCCTCACAATCCAATACTTATTACATTCAACATGGTACAACATTTTACATTTAACACAACACCATAAATACCCCTAGTATCGTACATTTCACAATATAGTAATGTAAAAATAAGTTAAAATATTCAAAAGTGGAATGGCAGTTACTACACTATTAAACTTTTAAATATACTACTGTAAGTACATATAAAACAGTGAATTCAAGTGCAAATGACACAGTGGAGGGTAGACACGAACAAATGACAAGTACAAAAATTACTCTCAGTTTCTTAAAACTGTTTTTAGTAATCATAGAGTAATACTTTATTTTACAGTGTCAGCAAATTGAAAATATATAGCCCCAATTATTTTTTTTTTTCTTTTTATATTGTTCAATTCTTAACGGAAACCTCAGTATAGCGGACGAAATCATCTTGCTCGTGAGTGGCTGTTATAAATAAGTTTACTGAACATATAAGGAATAAAGATAAATCGAAGGCAGAAGTAAAAAAAAGCCAAAGGTTACAATATTTGCCTTTTCAGCAATGAAAAGGAGATCGCATCAAATGTGTTGATAAGCATCAAATAATTAATAAATATTAAAAATCATATAATAGTAAAATTTAAATCATAATAAAAAATAGAAAAGAAAAAAAAAGGATATAAGAAATAGAAAGTTCTCCGCGGTGTCTATTTCTGCAGTGCGGGACCTGTTCTTGAGTCATGTTGATCTATATTTAGAAAACAACATTGATAAAAATAAAACTTGTTGCAACAACAAATTACTCACTCTTGTTAGGATTTTTTTCTCCAGTTATTTTCTTGTTCAAATAAACAAAAAAAAATCAGTTAATAAATTAAACATGTATATGGGGATACTGAAAATTGTTAAATCGAAATTTTTTTTACAAGTTACATATGAATTAGATTTTGAAATATGATCACAAAGATACTAACATTTTTCTTATTTGTTTTCTGTGAATTTCTAAAGTTTAGTCCTTTGTAGTTCACACCTTGAGCGATATTTACGTAAGCTGTTAATAAGACACCTCAAGACATGGGCTATAGAACGTCTTCTGGAACTGTTGGATTGGCTTGTCCATATATAGGTCCCACATTAGTAGCCATGCAATTTTGTTTGGGGGGGCATTATCTAGCGATTTGTCTAAAGTCACCAGGTAAATGAATAAGCTGTGATAGATTCTTTGTGGAACTAAAAATCGGAAGTTTTTGGTTTGTAGTTCAAGGAATGGAATAGATTAGATCTAGGTCTTAAAACAAATTATTAGAAAATGTTTCTAAAATTAAAATAGCCCAACCCGACTATTAGTGGGGACTACACTTAAAATAACACTAGTCATTCGAATAGACTAGAGAAATAACACAAGTGATTCAATATTCCTGACATGAGTCGGTATTGTAGTATAGAATAATTTCTTTTCTTCTTTTTACGACATATATTAACAATTAATTTTACGACTGAGGTACTCGGTTGTACAATATGATAACTGAAAAAATCGAAAACCTTCAAAATATAGAAATGTTTGTTAAATAAAATATCTTATAACAGAATTCATCATAATTTAATACCGACATTATTCCTTATTAAAATGAATTTTATAAAATTCTTTCAAAAATATTTTAAATCAGCACTAAAGAATAGGAAAACTTCAATTCACAAAAAATATCAGATACTATGTTAGATTTCGACCGAGTGCTTCATCTTCGTAATATCCGTAATATTCATATGATTAAATTTAAACTATAAAATTATTTAATTAATATAAAATTAATTTTGATAATTAATAAATTATTTAGCTTTTAATTACGTTTATATTATATACTTTTTGATAAAATATTACAGCATATTAATTAGGGAGGTATTATAATATCGGCCGATCCAGTGGTTCATTCAGTTTTTAAAGGAAATAAGTGAATCTGAAGTTTAAAAATAGACTATATTTTCAGTAGTAGACCGTTTGTTTCTTAGAACGATTTGTAATCACTGCTGAAACATGATGAAAAATACTTTCCGGCCAGACCAGGCACGTAGCCAGAATTTTACATCAGAAATGGCAACTAATTAAAAATATATTTTTTATGAGGTTCAGAAATCTCTATAATTGTACAGTGTCCACATTAATTGTACAGTGTCCAAACTAATTAGGACACTCGAATATTGATTATTGATTTACTAACTTACATTTTCAAAGACAGTAATTTTATAGATATTTTATAAACTATATATAGTAATTATTATTATTATTATTAGTATTGTTTAAATAAAATTTTATTGATAAGTACTGAAAAAAAGAACAAAAATGTATTACTGCACAACTTCTTAATTTTTTTTTTTATAATTTATTTATTATTATTTACAACAGTATACAAGTATATACAACATACAAGTAAATTCGCTGTTAGTGATAAATTGACATGATACAAACATGTGGAGAATATACCCATTGATAGAACTCTGACATAAAACTTTTTAGATTTTTTTCAGTTTATTTTATTCAGTTGTTAAACTGAAAAAAAAAATCTAAAAAGTTAAAGCAAGCTTTATACCAAACAAAAAAATTATTAAAAAGTCTAAAACATTTACTTTTCTTTGAAAATTCTGATTTTATTAGAACTGAATACCGTTTCTTCTATAATTAAATATACACATATATAGAGAGGAATGCTTTTATCTAGCTATGTTGCCCTAATACAATAGGCTGCTACAATACACAGCATACCAGTTAATCCATGATCGGACATATAAACGATACATATATTCATGATATAACAAATTTTTTTCCCTCTACCTTTTCCTTTTACAATCAATACTCGTCTACACACTAAATACAAATATTTTATTTTTATTTTAACAATTTCATTACATTTGATAATTTTATTTCATTTAATTGACAATTTTATTCTCCCTATCTCACTCTCTCAGACCTCCCCTTTCCAGTGACCCGCTACCCACGTTCGATCCGTTAAATAAAATTATCATTAGATAGCAGTGTAATGTAAAACCAAAGACATAATAATCACCACATTAGTTCAGTTTATAAAAAGAAACAAATAAATTAAAATATTGATTTAGAAAAAAAAAAAAAAGTAAGTTAAAAGAAATACTTCAATGAATAGATAAATTAAAAGAAATAATTAAATAAATAAGTTAATGTAATGCATGATTTAAAACACAAAGTGACAGGTCCAAAAACTAAAGACTAAAAAACAAAACTATAATTAAAAATATAACTAAAGAGAAAATAAAATAATATACTATAATGAATTTAAAATAATACACCATTAAATAAACTAAACTAATAAAATCTGAAAAAAGTTTAGATAACTTTATAAACTCTTATAAACCAAACATTCCTTGCATATTTTATAATTTTAATATCACCAGACTTTAGTAGATGCGGTCTTGTTACGAACGATGTTCCTAGAACACTAAGAAAATTAATAATTTTACGTCTATAGTTTGAGTGGAAATTATATTCCGGCCAGAGTAATGGGAGGTCGTTCGTAGTCGAGCGAGTGAAAGCGGCAACTTTGACTTTTATATCTGTGGCGGTCCCACGGAGTGGAAAAAAACTTGACCCCCACCATGGTTGGATAGGTTAGTAACCTGTAGATAGCCCAGCTCCCTCCCCTCACCGCATGTCAGAAAGACTAGGAAGGAAAGCATAAAAATAAATAAATAAAAAAGCCTGCAAAAAAATTTTTAAATTTTAATGTGAGGTGAGAATTTATAATTGAAGGTATGTTATATTATTAGTTGTTATATCATTTTGTTGTTATAATTGTTACAAATGAAGGTATAATAAGCTGTTAAATGTTTAGATTGTCCTTGATGATGAGTGTTTAGACTAAACAAGGATACCATTGATAAATAAACAAAAAAGGTTAGACGAATGGGTCTAACTAATATGACTACAGAATAACTGTTTGCCGAACCGATATATACTAAGCACGTGCCATACATTCAAATTATTATTTAACTAATTAAACACGAAACTTCATAATAGAAATATGCAACCAAAGAAAAAAATAGGACAATAAAAAATAAAAATTTAAACAAGAGTTATATAAAATAAAAAACATTATTGTACAAAGGTATAATGAATGAAAAATATAAAACTTTTTTTTCCCTTAAAAAATTCTGAATTTGAAAAGAGCTGAATACCGTTGCTTGTTTAATTAAATATAAACATATATAACTGAAGATAATACAAAACCGAATAAAAAATATTACAATAATGAATTTAAAATAAAATGAACAAATGAAAATCAGAAAAACTTTTTGCAAATAAATTTACAAATTCTTTATGATAAAGCCAAACATGCCTTGGAAATTTAATAATTAAATATTACCAGAATTTTGTTGGTCGAGCGGATGAGGTCTCTCTACATTACCTTCTAGAATATTGGAAGAATTAATAATTTTGTGCCTACAGGCGTATTACGTGTAGGTAATAATACAGTGCCTACACGAATGAGTAAAACGATTTATACAGCTTAAAATACTGTTAAGCAAAGATTTCCAATGAATTCAAATAATCTATAAATAGTTTAAATAAATTTTCAATCTCACTAATATTTCACGACCTACATCTACTTAGCTCAATTCGACATTAGTATGTTATTGTACATAAATATTGATATGTAATATAAATAGATAACTGGAAGATAGCCTACAACCTATATTATCTATCAGAAGAAATGGTTTTATTTCGGTTAAAGAAAATCTATTTCCAAAGAGGATTAATAGCTTTTTTTATTTCAACCTTTGGCTTCGACCTTTTTTTTCTGTCAATTTTTTTTTTTTTATTCCATGATTATTTACGCAGTAATTTTTTTATTTGACATAGTAGCTCGTTCGGAAAAGAAATAAGAAAAGGCATTTCTTCGGAAATAAAAATCATGAAGTAGTATTTTAATTCATAGCTTAGGCATAAATATAAAATGTGAGAAAATTAATTAGCTAAACATCATACATTGGTGATGATTGTTTAAGATAGAGTTTTCACCCTGCGATAGAATACAAAACATTACCGAAATTCAGATACTCAAGTTCCATATATTACGAATATACACACTCTTCTTAAGGCAATACACACTCTTAAAAAGGCATTTTTAAGGAACAGAATCCGAGTTGGGATTCAATGTGGGCTGACGTACCACTCACCAATAAACTAAGAAATGTAAAAAAACAAACACACAAAAGTGGACAAGTGCCATAAGGGGAAACAGAAGAGAAGAAGTGGTTGTTGCTAGAGTAAGAATAGGACATTCCAAATTAACACACCTCCACTTAATCACAAAAGAGGACCACCCTATATGCCAAACCTGTCATTCCCCATTATCGATAAAGCATATAATTGAAGAATGCTCATCATTTCGTCAAGCCTTCGAAAATAATAAAATTCCTCGTACAAGAGAATTGGCCCTTAAAGACTCAGCAGATTCCATAGACAAAATAATAAAATTTCTGAAAGAAACTCAACTTTATACTAAAATATAATCCACCGATACCGACCAGTATAGAAAGGAAATAGTCTACATTCAACTATCAAATGTCAAAGACAAGAAGATAAATAAAGTAAAAAGGGTATAATAACCTAGATGCAGATCGCCCTGAATAAAAATCTAATCTAATCTAATCTTCTTGAATAAAGACAACATCCTGAATATTCAGCTATAAAATAATTCAAAAATAAAACATTCGTGGATCTTTGATTTGCTTAACTTGAAGCAGAGGTTCAAAATCACAATCGTGTGATTAATAAAAAAAAATTAATTTTTTCATATAATCAAAATTGAGGATACTTTGTATATTAAATGTATCCAAAATATTACCTAAGAGGTTGCCCATAAGCAATATTACTTACTTGACTTCACGGAGGGTTTTATTTCGGTATAAAAATAATTTATACTCCGGCGAATTCATTTTATTTACTATATATATATTGGTATAATATTTATTGAAGATAATTAATAAAATTTACCACAAATGAATGGTATTAAGTATTAATGTTAATATATTCATTCATACAATTTGTACAGAAATAGAAGAACAAAAGAAAAAAATGTAAATCATAACAATAGTACTCACTGAGTACAATTTATAAAAGAGAAAAATGTATGTATATAATAAAGAAATATATAGATAAACGAAAATACTATCATGATTTGATTTTTTATTTAAGAAACATTTTTTCTTTTAACAAATTTATATCTCATCGCGATGTCAAAAAGTTTAGTTATCAACGTACTAAACTCCTAATGCGCTACTCGGAGATTAATTTGTCTCAATCTTTTCGTCACTTTAGTAACAAATGGTAATTTATTCCAGAGATATTTTTCATTATTCGCTAAAAAAAATATTATTTTATCCTTTATCTTGTTAAGAAGTTAATATACTGTTTTTGTGGATTATGTTTAGAGAGAATATTTAAACCATTTTATAACCTATTATAAAGTGTTTTTGTTTTTATACACGACTAATGAGCAAGTGAGAACAGATAGACAAACCGCCGAACAGTTTATAGATAACGGTAGTTATAACAGTTCTCGTGGTAATGCCATTTTATAGTTCAGTGCTTAAATAAAAATGTAATAAAGTCCAGACCCATAAAGTTCTAAGTAGATTAAGTTCGGGTAGTAAAAAAAGGCATTTAAAGTTAACTGACAAAGCTTCATTTGAAATAGTGACGGTTTTTGTAACTACTACTATAAAGGGGTTAAATTTTACGGCTTGTCATATTTCTTACTTGACTGCCAAGGACAAAAAACATTAGTATCACATTACTACTTCTTCAACCATATCTTTACAATAATATTTTTTCATATTAATGAAAGATTGAAAAATAAAGCCCAAAGTATGTCAGATACTAATTAATAATTAACTACCACTTTAAGCCTCAGGTCATAAAAGAATAAGATCATATAAAGACAGGCTATGGATAGCACATCTCACATCTACAGTATAACTGTACCAACAAGAGGTAGGACATTACTTCAAGATAAATTAATATATACGATTTGATACTGGAGAGACTTAATACTTTTGTTTAGGAATAGATTTATTATTTTAATTTTTATGATTAAAAAAAAAAGATTCTGTAAGTTTTGACCTTGTTCAGTACATTGCTTTGTAACAGAAATAATTTGTTTTTTGGCTGAGTTTCTCTATTAAGCTTTTCTCAGGGTCCAAATTTGTTATTAATCTTTTTTTATAAATTTCACAATAACTACATTTGATAATTTTTATTTTTAAAATTAAAGGATAACTGTAATAAAAGAATTTTTAAAAAACATTACTTGAAGTTACATTTTAATAGCTTTATAATAGATAAAGTATTTTGGCTCAATTCGAAGTATGACAATGAGCTTTTAATAATATAAGAAACTTACATTTGGTGACACGATCAAATGTATCTTGCTCATAACTGGAAGAGACTTCTATTTTATTTGATCAAATGTTACTATATATTTTTTATTTTATTTTTACTTAAGATTAATTATCGTTTTGTTCTGTAAAGAATAAATATAAATTATTCTATTATTATGAGGTGTAGATAGTTGACCGTAGATTAATGATTGGAGAAGTTTGTCGGGGTGCGGTCAGCAAAGAACAACATAAATAAACAAAACCATATTTATTTATTTTATGCCTAAAATAAATAAATATGGTTTTGTTTATTTATATTGTTCTTTGCTGACCGCACCCCCCGACAAACTTCTCCAATTATTCTATTATTAATTTTCTGTGTATAACCTTATCATTTAACTTTTATTTTATTTCTGTTGCTTTTTTTTTTTATGTATTTATTGTTTGTATGAAAACATAGAACTCGAATATTAAGAGCCTGTGATTGTGGTAGATTATTATTCTTCAATAAAAAAAATTATCAAAGAAAATTTTATTTGATCGACGTTAAAATATATTTCTGTATTAACAAATGTTACTGAATATTAATATTGTAGGTCCAGAGTGGTTAAATTTTGGAAACCCAAATTTATTTTTTTACATATAATACCAAGAATATGTTATCACACAATAAGTGAAAGTAATAATTGATATCTTTGTTAATTTATATTTTTTTTTATTTAAATACTTTTATTTATTGATAGATATTACAATCTGCCACACAGTTGTGGGCAATAGGTAGTAGTGATGAGTGATCTCATACATACTAAAATAAAATAAATAAATGAATGAAAAAAAAAAAAATCTCTTAAAATATATACAAACAGAAGAATAAATAAAATGAACATAATCACATTATGTATAGGAAAAAATAAAAATAAAATAATATAATCTCTAGTTATACACGCCAATATACATTATTTACACAATCGACCTGAGGATCTCTGACCCCACTCTATCCCCCACGTGTGTGAGGGGTAGAGCAGAGCTCAAAAGATCCCAGCGCATCTCTCTCGCCGCATCACTGGTAGTGACCCAGTGGGGCAGAGCAAGTGCGCTAAAGTTGTTAATTTCAAAAGTTTTTATAATAATTGAATTTTAATTCATCCTTTTTTTTCGTGGTTTATGACATAGGTATTCTAGGTGATCATTAAGTTGTTATTTTCTTTTTACTACTGTGTCATAATTAAAATAAATATTGTTTAAAAGTGATTATTACTTGTAGTAAAACTTATTTTAAAAATAATTTTTGTAAAAAATCTATGATAAAAATTTATATTCTAACAATTAGCGGATGAAAACGTAAACAAACAACTTTTCAAATCTATAATATTAAAATTTCAATGATTTTTTTTTTTTTAACAGCAATATATATATTGATGTTAATTCTTAAGAAATAAAAAAAATAATAGTTATTTTTATTTTCTGTCTGTTCATTATCGTTCGCGAATGAATTTAACGACCTTGTTTTTGTCTATTTACTTCATCAGCTAGCATGGATAAAGAAAAATAAATATTTTGAGATACGAGAAGGTGAAACACAGACTATTTTGAAACTTAGATGATGTGCATTTTTAACTTTTTAGCACCTGCGGAGGTAGCCTGCCTTGGCAAAGGACGGTGTTTTACATGAACTTGAAGTATTTCTATATTTGCTACACCTGAAGGCGTTCGGGATAGCAAAGTGCCAAGCCTTCTTCACACAAGATTAATATTTAATATTTGCGAAACAACCTACCAAATAAATGGAATGGACTAAGCCTGTGTTTTAAATAGAATACCTTTATCCTACCCTTAAAAAAAGTTTGAATTCTATGTCATTAAATGTAAAATATAATTGAAAATCGATAGGAAGACTAGTTTTTGTCTGTCTTGTAGTATATATTTTCACAGAACTAAGAAAGCACATCTCACATTAACAAGCGATAGTATTTCATTTCAAGATATCTCAACATTTACGCTTTATTTCTTGGTAAAAGAGAATGTAGTAATACGATATTTTAGTCAGAAGGTTCTGTTCCCAAGCGACAGAACTAATTGTTCTAGATAATGACGCTCCACCACGTTTTATCTGTCAATACATACCTGCTAAATCAAGAGACTTTCGAAATTTAATTCCTGTTTCCAAACATGTTTGTAAGGCAAGTTACATTAATATGGTAAAGGTGGGGAGATAGTTTTGTTTTTTTTAAATTGTACATCGCCCGCTAAAAAATAGATATTTTGGTTTATTTTTTCACAAAAGATAAGATATCGGCCAAGAAAAAAAATAACACCTCCTCAAATTTAGAGGCTTGATATTTCAGGATATATATAATCCAAAAATTGGAAAAAAATTAATTGTTAAAAATCCGTTCGTCTGCAGCTTTTCTCCAAAACAACAGGGCCCATTTTTTCGTTGAGATTTGGCATACTCAAATCACCAGATTAAGATGATCCTCGGAACTCTTAATTACTAACTGCCTTTTCGTTTTGATATGGCGGTCGATTAGATGTTTCCTAAAGTCGGCCATTTATGAAGAAGGCCGTTTATAGTGGAAAACTCAGTGTTAGGGATCACTTTATTCAAAACTTACCATAAACAAAAAATACCTATTAACATAATGGTTTTTAATTCTTTAACATAAATTTATTAATGAGTTTACATTCGAGATATCCTCAGCTTTATAATCTCTATAATAATGTTATAAGTATGATATACTATATCCACTGCGTTTCAAAGGGAATTGTATATCGCGTACATATAAAGAGTTATTTGAATTCATAATTTTCTATAACCAAATTTTATAAACAGCCCAGAAAATAAAAATATTAACACCTCCTTAAAGTTTGAGGTCTAACGTTTGAGATAAGCAAAATCTAAAAAATGGAATGACAAAAAAAGCGTACGTCCAACAACGTTAAGAAATATATATATCCAAATAAGACTATTATTAGCACATATATGGGATATCAAACTTTCAAAAGTATAAACATGTTTATAAAGGCAATGGAACCGGTTCCCGTGACAACCAGTTCACTTTTTTGACAGTTTTTGGAAAAACTCTAAAACAATACTTTCTAAACTATTTTAACTTCCGGACATTAAAATCAGCACCAACCTCTGGATATATACATTGCCAACGCAGATCTCAGTTGGGTCTGTAACAATGAAGATTATGATACATTTTTTTTAACTGGAATTTGAACTCAAAGTGGTTAAAAAAGTAGTTAGTGAACGCACTAGGCGTTTAATTATTTGTTATTTACCAAAAGTAATTCATATATTAAATAAGTGTGTAATACTTCGTAGTGTTTATTTCTGTTCGATTTAAAAATATATAATTTTTAATACAAAAACAATACTGTACTTTAGTATTTTTCTTGAGTTTTATCGCTATAATTTGTTTCTTAAATATTTTTATTTTGGAGATTTTGGGTCCATATTACCCTTACCAAAAGTTTGATGTCAAACCTTTCCTTAGTTAATAAAGAATTACCAATCTTTGGTATCTAAAAACTAAAAAATAATCTTTAACGTACTTCAGTCAATTTTGGAGTAAAGATTTGATAAGAAATAAATAATAAAGATCAAATTTGAAGAAAAGCGATAAATTAAAAAATAAACAAACATTAAAAAAAAAATGTCAATAACTATAAAAT
>NW_027107367.1:1275372-1286719 GCF_000696795.3 Halyomorpha halys | reverse complement strand
ATATAAATATATTTTATTTATTTCATTTGTCCTCAGCATATCGAAAAGTTAAAATAATTTATTGAAAACAAATTTTAATTGAATAAAAAGGTTTAATAAAGAGTGGAGGTGTGGCTTATAATGGATCATAATACGTTGTGTTCCGCTTACATTGCATCATACCTTATCATTTATCAAATCGATTTTCACACATGGTTCAATCGCTTGCGATAAAATTTGTATATTTATCTCTTCGATTCATTCTGAGAAATGATAATTTTTAACGAGAGCATGCACCTTTGGATGTACTTGAAAATGATCTTTAATAATTCCCATAATTAGAAATGTTTAAATTACGTTGAAATGCTCAGATTAAGTGTAAGCTTGTGGATCATTTAAAAATTTCCATATCGTTCATTTATAACTTTTTCATATATTTAAATTTTTAATACTTATTATACGGTAAAAATAGTTTAAGTAAGAAAATGGCCAAAATATATTAAATCAATTACTCATAGTAATATTTTTAGCTTTCTCCCAAGATAATTACTTTAATCTACACTAAAAACCAGGAATTGGTGAACGAATCATATCGATTTCAAAATGTTCTACAGCTACTAAAACATTTCCGATCATTGTTTGACTTATACTACTTTTACCGTCCTTTCTAGATATAATATATAACTATTATTAACCTAATATTTTAGATACTTCATTGACTATTATAGAGCCAAAGGCGGCCTGTACAGCGGCCGATTGAAGGACGTACGCCGGCTATTTCTGACCTGACTCGCTCACCTTCATCAACCGCACTCGATAATTTATACAGGAGACAAACGTGCCTCAGTAATAAATCACATAGGAACTGGGATACAGTTAGCGCCAATAATTACTAGTGTTAGCCTCTGGAAAATTCCAGGAGTAGTTAGCTTGTTGTTTGTTTCTTCTTATTAAATATGTTTACCTCCAATTTGGTTTGGTTTATTATTATCGACCTTTATTATTAAAAATTAAAGAAAAATAAAACCCCCACTCAAAATTTGATATCCTTTGTTTCAAGATACGTAGAATCCAAAAAAAAAAGTTCGTCCACCGTCCACTAGTTTTCTATGAGACTACATTGCCGATTTTTTGTTTGATTTGGCATGAAAGATATAGGTCACTACATAATAATTCAAAATGGCAACCGTAAGAGATATCATACGGTCATTTATAAAGACAGGGGCCAAATAAAAAGAGTTTAGCTTTATACGAAGACCAAAAAAAAATTCAATTTTGAAAAACTACAATCCTAATCGCTTATCATTGTGATTTCTACGCATTATTCCCCCCAGATACAGATCTGTTATTATTATAACATTATAGTATAAGCTTATACAGATATCCCACGATCCATTAACATTTTTTCTTTCTTCATAAATGTTGTGTATATCATAGTCAGCATCATATTGTTAATAATTAGAACAATACATGCATGAGTTGCATAAAAGCTATGAGAAGCTTACTTGGCAATTGGAGCTGAGTCAAAGGTAAAAAAATCTGAAGGAAATTCCTGAAGGCTTATCGATTTTTTTATTTATTTAATGTAATTTACAACTGTACAAAATATTAAATACAATAAGTAAATATGTGGAATGTTTCACTTACACTTGAAAATCTTGGGAAGGAACCCCCACTTCAAGCATTAATTTAAATTAGAAGGTACCGTAGCCATATTCTTTTCAGACGCTCTGAGGATTATCAGGGATTGTTAAGGATGAGAGATTAAGAACTAATGGGTTAGGATGGGTAAGGAAAAGACCGATATCTGTTTTGGGCCAAATTTGTAACGAATGGGATGTTAAGGTCTTTGTAGATGAGTTTATTTGTAACGTAATAAGGTGCATCAAGGATTTTACGTAGGATTTTGGATTGTAAGGATTGGATGCGGGAGGAATTTTATGGTTTGGTCTATAAAATCCATATGTCCAAATTGGTCTGATTATTATAGTGTATAATTTTTTGTAGTGAATGGATTTAGAGCGTTTGTCAAGTAGGTGTTGTAGCAATCTTAACGAGCAGTTTCTTGTCGTTTCAGTTTTGTATGTGGATTCCAAGTAAGTCTCTTGTCAAGATGGAGTGCTAAGTATCGAATCTGTTCAACAGACTTTAGTGGAGTCCTATCGATTTAGAAAAAGCTTAATGTGGGTATGTTGCCTCTCTATAATTTTTAAAATTATAATATCTCTGATATTTTGGAAACAGAAGTGCCAAAGGAGTGTGAATTGAGATTGCTGGTGTCTAGTTTACCGTTATGTTTGCGGACGAACACTTAGGGTATAAAGATGAGAAAAAAAAACCAAAAACAAATCAGTGTCTACTAATACCTCTCTTTTTGCATGTACTCGAACTCGCAAATTAGGTGCAAGAATGCCGAATATATTTGATGTTAAAAAATTAAATTTCACCGATAAAAATTATTCTACTTATTTAATTATATTAAACTTAAATTAACAGCTAGAGGTTGTTAAACAGTTGCTGAGGCGTTGCTTAGCGACAGATACAGTGTAAAATAGTTTCTATGATTGCCTTTTTATAAAAATAGGTCACTAAAAGGGTAAGAAACAAAATGCAATCCAAAAAAACAAGGAAAAAATTAATGAAAATTTTATATATATTTTTTTTATTAGTAGACAAATTTTAACAGTCCAAGATTATAAAGTGCTTTATGTGACAATAAAAATAAGTTCATGTGATACTAAATACTATAATATGTGATACTAAATACTGTAAACTAATTATTGTGTTAATGACTAATGATAAATAATTTAACAAAGGCAATAATACAAAAAACTGTAATCCTAAATTCAAATAGTGATTATACTGTTCATAGGTTTTTATACTTATAGATTTGTTATAGGTGATTAAATTATTTATAGGTTAATATAAATAGTTTAATCACTACTTGAGTTTTTTTTACCGCACCCGGACCATATTATATTCTTTTTATTTTATTTTATTTTTATTATGCGATCAGTTTTATTTTTTTCATTTAGATTCATATTTTTATTTATACATATCAAGATAGTATTGCTATCTTTTATTTATATATTTCTTTATTATTTTTATTAAGCGATCAGTTTTATTTTATTTTTGATTTAGATTCATATTTTATTTTTACAAATCAAGATAGTATTATTATCTTTTATTTACATATTTCTTTATTATTGTTTTTATTTAATTTGTTTTCTTTTAGTTGTTATCATTTAAATTTTTTTCTTAAATTTTTTTCCAGTATTTTTCTTCTATTTTTTTATATATTGTGTGAATTTGCATTTAAACACTTATACTTAATGTCCTTAATTTGTGGCAGATTAAGTTTTCCTTCAGTAAAAATATTAAATAAAAAAAAGTAGTTATAACAAGCTTTTCAAACAGATATTTTCCCACTTACTCCTCGCTATTTTCCAGTGGCTCCTCTTACCACTGCCCTCCAAAAAATGACTGGAGAGGAAAGATATGTAAATTCCGTGAGTTCCGTGAGGAGTGGGATTAATCAGGTTTATTCCGAAATAAGCCAGGGAATATACTTAATTCCTTCTAGATGTGAAATGAAATATGAATGAGACCCATAGTAGTCAAAATACCTGAGTTATGACAGGCAGGTATTTCGTAGGACGAACCCAACTGGCAATAAATTCAATAAATCCCACCTATATATATATATATATAAACCATATGCTTTAATGCACCTTCAGATACCTACAATGGAATAATAGCCACCTATAAAATATAATACACTACTTCCAAAAATGTTTTCAATAAAACATTGTATAACATATATATAGTTAATGTATAAAGCAAAAAAAAAAATATTAAAGAATAGTTTTATTAGTTATTAAAAGTTAACGTTTCAACCCACACTGGAAGTCTTTATGAGTGCTGGAGCTGGAGATTCAAACGTTGAAATCTCCGTTTAAAATCGCTTAAATCCCCAGACCTTTAAGAAGCCCCTATGTTATGTTTTGAAACCTGTTCGGTAATTAATGATGTTATTTTTAGAGTTTATGAATTACCACGAATAACTTCCATTTTTCGTACTTGGTCTGATATATTTTTATTTAATTTTTTGAAAAAAAAAAAAAATAAAAATTAAGAAAAACTATGAACTAATGAGATTTATGGTATTTTTTCCCTATAGATTTAAAACTTACCAAACCGGGAAAAAATATTTAAGAAATTTCATCACGTCAAGTTTTCGATAAATTGACATTATAGGCCTCAAATACTAAAGCGTAAAAGTTACAGGATAAGAGTTTCAGAAAATCCTTAGACTTTGGTTTATCCTGCTCAGCACCCTGTACAATTATAGTAGTTTTCCCACAGATTTTCATACAATGTTATTAATGTTTTCCGGAAAATAACATTTAAATGTTTTGAGTGTAGGATAGTGACCCCAATATTCCAGGGTACTGACATTGACTTCAGGTAAAATTATATAATTTTTCTGAAAAAATTACAGCGTTTTTAGTAACTCAAGTTGATTATGGGAAACAAAAGGGTTCAAGAGATGTGCATGTTGGGTTATAGGAATATTATGTGAGGGGATGGGTAAATGTGTTTTTCTCTTTGGGGCAATTATTCCTTTTTTCACGCAAAATAAAACATGAAGCTCTTTTCTTACCAAAGACTTGATGTGACGAGCTTTTTAAAAGTATTTTTCCTATTTTAGTAAATAAAAATGTATAAGAAAAAATAAAATAAACCAATGAAATTCTTTTCTTCACAGTGTTGGTGAATGGTAATTTTTTTAATTACTTTATTTTTACGGTAAACTGTTAGCTGAAAGTCTGTACGATTGGGAAAAATGGAGTTTCTTTTACAGGTTTCAATACAATATAGCAAAAATTACACACAGCTGATTTTTTTCCCCCTTTGCAAAAAACGCAAATAAAATATTCTGTTAATTGAGTAATATAAATATTTCTTTTTCATCGTAAATTGTCTGAACATGCATTGGTATAATCTTGAAAAGTAATTCAGTTTATAGAAGAAGATACATAAAAAAATATATCTAATTAGTTTTGATGATGGAAGCCTAAATTGTTTTGAAGATACAGTAGAAGCCGGTTAATTAAGAATCATTTAATTCGGGGTGTATACAAATAAATTTAACTCATACTTTAATTGAAAATTAAAATATGATATCAAGTTTGTACTTGGGTGATATACATGGCTTACTTCTCGTGGTAGTAAGTACATTTCCATTAACTTTATGAAAAAACAATTAAAGGAAAATATAACAACTTTTCAATTATTTTTTTGACTGATTTAGAGATTATACCCAAATCTGTTCAGTCAGAAATAATAATTCAAAAATTGCAAAATATATTTATTTTATGTATCACCTTTTGCTATCTGAATTACTTTTCAAAATTATAAAAATGCATATTGAGCTAATTTACTAAGAAAACGAAATATTAATATTACTCAATTAACAGATTACTCTACATAAATTAATTACACAGGACTGAAAAAAAAATCACCTATGGGATTTTTTTGCTTAATTGTATTGAATCCTTTAAAAGAAACTCCTTAAATTAAAATTAAAAAAAAAATCAACAGACCCATAAAAAAAAAAAAAATAAACTAGATTTCAATTAAATGTAGAAGGATTTAGAGGTTTTAATAGTTATTTTCATTGTACGGTCGATTAATCGGCCGGTATACAGGAGTCCTGCAGTACTAATAAAATATTAAATTGCTGTAATAAAATAAATAACAAAACTACTTCCTTTCTAGATTTTTTCAAACTTTCTCCACCCCTGCGATATCCAATCCATCACTCAGTGACGACCTTTGTAGCGGATTTGTAACTCTAGCCAAGACCTCCCAGAATAGATAGGCCTGGTGGGAGACACGTAGAGGACACGCGCCTCGCTCGTGCTCAATATTATGCAACGTAAGAAATTGGAAGGGTCTTCTCACCGGCGGGTCACGGTGTTTGTATCAGTTGTGGCTTTCCACGTCATGTCTGGGGGGTGTGATCCACTATATCACTTTGCTGATGTCAAGGTAACAATAAAAAATCAAAAATCTCTACGCCACTTCATGATGTTCAGCATTCTTCGTAACAATTTTCCATTACATCAGGCAGTATTTTTAAAGATAAGAATAAGGATAACTGATATCATGTAATATTTGATGATTTATGTCAAAGGCCGTATTAGAAAAGAACTTGGTTTTTCAACCAAGAGTTACTTTATTAAACTCTTGAAAATGATTCTATTTGTCTTTTCAATTTTTTTGTGAAATATACTGATTATTATTAATTTAATGAAAAATAATAAATGCTTAGAGAAGCCATAACAATATCTGATAATCAAAATTCTGCAAGAAATTATAAAACAAACGCAAGGAATTAATTTATAACTATAAGGGGTATGGCCATATAACTAATTAAATTAGTTAATTTATGCCGTAATCCTAATTAAATTCAACAACTTAAAACTGCATCTACATTTTGCAAACAAAAGTGAGAAGCAACAGAAGTCTCATTGTGAAGTAGGTTGACGACCAAAATAATTTGTTTTATTGATATTAAAAATAACGTAATTTAAAAGCTGTTTCTAATTTAGATTAAAATAAAAATAAAATTTTTCAAATATGAATGAAAAACTTGTTCATTTATTTAATTTTGTGAATAATATTAATTTATAGACTACAAATCTACAGTTTTTAAATTAATAATATAAAAGCCTCAAGAAAAAAAACAGAAAGAAAATGAACTGGTAGAAAAAGGAGTAAGAAAATTTTCAATTTACATTAGTTGAATAAATTCTAAGAAATACCTGCAGAAGTTTTATATATGACAGATTTCAATAATTTTTATTGTGGTAGAGAAGAGAATGTTTAAAAAAAGTCAATAGAAGGTCAGAATAAAATTGTTTTACTATTTTTTACTACTCTATGTTATTATATTGAAAAATGTAGCATTAATGTGGTCCTAAAGATTTTATTCTCAATTATTTTTATTGAAATTTAATAATTAAAATTTGTTCTCACTAAACTAATTTCAAAAAAATACCCGCAATAAAGTCGTTGATTATAAATATTAAATCCTTTAATGCCGTGATAAATATTTTTCATTTTTTATAGGAACCAAATTAATATATAAATAACTACCCTAGTCCTACAGTTTACTTTAATAATATTCCACTTATTTTGAAACTGATCCATTAGCTCCTTTTCACGAGCTGATAGAAATCGAGTAAACAAGTGTAAGTGAACTGCGGGTTAGATGGCATTTTCTCCTTAAAGAGTCTCCACGAATAAAATTAGGCCAATAATCGTGGCTGCTGTGCTTAGGAACAATCATGAATTAAATGTGAAGGTAAACATTGGAACCAAATATTTGTCAATGACTATGACGCTGTGTGAACATGAGTACATCTTAGTTTCTGCGAAGCCAAGCCAAGGTATATGCACACCTTCTTATCATCTACCTCAGGAACTTTGTGTTTGTTCGAATTTTCTCCACTCTGGAAATCATCTGGATGATAGAAGTCGTTTCGGTCTACGAATCTTTTTGTCTTTTTCGATTATTACAACACGTAATAAATAAATTTTAATACACTTTAAACATCTCTTTTATTATCAAATGCTCGTTCACTGGGTCATAACCATACCTATACGGCCATACGGGATCAGACTTAGGGGCTGCCCTAAGGATTATCCTCAGATACCCAATCCTTGGAATTGAAAATCTTTATGGCTTCTTATTTTGTCACAAATTACCCATAATAATTTAATTTGATTAAAAATTAGGTCAAAGCGCATCCCTGTCCATTTTCTTACCACTCAAGTGTCTAACATCACTTTCCTATCATCATCTTTCAATTAACTTCCGAAGAAAAATGACCTAAGAGTATTCTAACATAGAAATCTTATTTCCTCACCGAATTCTTCTACCACTCATAGTATCATCACAAAATTCATTTACAGACCGTGCAGTTCCAAGGCTACAGAAATGCATCGTGTGTTTCTTGACGAGGTTTTCATATGATTGGTTCGTCATTCCCTGCCACATCTGTTTTTGTGAGTGCCGCCCATAAGCTAACAGACCTCACAAATGCCCGGGGGAGGGGGAGGCTGTGAGTGAGTATTATATAATGATATGCTTGAAAAAATCCCGGGTAGGGCCGGGGCTCGAACTCACAATCTTTGGGTTATTAGACACACGCGTAACCGCGCTGCTACCGTTGCCCCTAATTTACATTAGTAAATGATAATAAATAAAAAATATGTCAAGGAAGGAAGTAACGATATAAAAATTATTAATACTTTTCTTATAACATTATAGAAAGACAAAAATGTCAATTTTCAGGAGTTCAGGAGTACAACGGTACTCACTTATTATTAGTAATATTATGCATAAAAAAAAAAAAAATAGATATACATAATTTTAAATCTAAAAATGGAGAAATATTTCTCTGTAATGAGAATAAATTTCCGGAAAAAAGTGTAGTAATATAGTTATCAAATACACCGTTAGAAAACATTGGTTATTGAAAACACAATATAGATCCATCATACAAAGAAGTAAAAGTTAATGAATAGTGACGATAAAAACATTAAAAATTGAAGTTATAAAATAAATTAATGGGAAGTTATTAAGGAACATTTTAATTTAACCTCCCTTCCTCTTTCTCTTTCCCTTTCCATTACATCTTCCTCTCCTCACTCTCTCTTACCATAAACCTGACTAAATTCAACAGTGTAACATCTCAAAAAATAGTTACATAGTTAATAATATAAATGAAATAATATAAAAATAGTTAATAAAAAAAATGAGATATGCATGTAATCTTAGCAATAAGGGTAAGTTTAATTATGCAGTTCAAAATTGTAATATCTCGAAATATATTTTTTACTTAGGTTTTGTGACATATGTTTCACTATAATTCTGTGATAGATCTATATCACTATAGTCCATTTTTTGGGATGTTACAGGGATAATATTTAACAATCTAACCTACAATTTATCATTTATTTATGCACCGCAATATTTTATGCCATAGTTGAAATTACTTAATAGTGTATTTTCTATTGTTATTTTATATACAGGGCTGTAAAGTACCAGTAATACTTAATTATAAATTTTCTATTAACATATCTTATAAATGGACACTGGGTAGGGGTTCTTTAGTATCCACAATACCTATTATGGAAATACACAGGTGATTGTTTTAAAATAAATCTTCTTTCAATGAAGAGGTTCTAGAAAAAAAGAAATTATTGCAGTGGTTTCATGAATAATTTGGTCTGGGTCCAATAAATTCTGGTCGGTCTGATTTTCTACATGCAGATTGTTCCATCATAGTTATCATAGTTATTACATTTGCAGACCGCATTGGAAATGTAAGTTTAAGAGAACGTTCGAAAGGCATTCAACCTCGGCGAGGCATGAGCTATCACTACTAGACACAGCTCCACTGTCACAAACCATCCAGATTATTTATGTTTGCACTTTCTCTCGACCTCGTTCTAGAAGTAGTTTACCGAAGGGACTTCAGAGGACTAGACAACCAGTATGTCGTGGAAACGAATGGTCTCCGAAATCGAGGTATAAGTAATCTTATGCAGGTTTAGGAAAGAAAAATCGTCTCGTTTAATCCATACATACATCCTTGCTATAAATTTATTCTTAACATGCACTAGAGGATATTCTAGTATTCAACTATCATTGGTTATTTTATTTTAAGAGAGGAGTGGGGACAGGGGATATTAGACCTGAATCATAATATTAGGCCTGTTTATAAGAAATTCAAAATGTTATTAGAATGAATAGTAATATTTTTGTTTTACTACGCCCTTCTTGGTCATTTCTGACATACGGAGGGAAGGAGAGAGGTTTTCCTACAGGCATCCAATCTATTCTAATCAGAGTGGGGGAGGGGTTCAAGTTTTCATACCGTGAGGCCGTAACAAAGTAAAAGTAGCTCAGACTAGATTCGAACAGGTGACACTGCAGTTGCGAGGCTGGTCAGGTGATGCCTACACTACCTTGGCTACAAATGGTCTCGAAGAGGTGTAATTCAGTAAATAAGAATCATAATGAAATCATCGGTCATATGATGATTTCATTAGAAACAGTCTTGCAAAATCAATTAAATAGACACTATATTATCGAACCCTATCTGGTAGGTTTACGAACTCCCCATATTCTATCAACGTGGCCTTAACTGATCTATAAACTACATCTGCTAACTTTGTGTTTATATTTCATATGAAACTGAAAACAGAACTTTTAATTCAGTTTTTACCACTTTTTATTTATTTTTTTAAATTATTTATTTAATACCAGATCGACCTACATGGTTAGTTAAGAGGTATATTTTTTTTAACAATTGATTATGGGGGGGGGGATATAGTCTTGTACAAAAGACACCCCTAACTATATAAAATTTTATAAATAAAACAAAAAATATGAGTATAAATAAATATATTAAAATAATAATTCTTAATAAAAGATAAAAATAAAGTTAAGAACAAAAACAATGACATTTATTGATTTAACAGAATAAATAATTGACTTCTAATGGAAAAAGAAAGAAATTGAGTTTAAGAAAAAGATGAAGAGAAAAAAAATAACATAAACTAAAATTTTAGAGTGACAATAACAGAACTGATAAATATAAAATTTATAACAGAATATCCTGCAGCAGCCTAGGCTTCAGTCTTCGGGTTGTGGTTGGGTTTCGCGTTTGTTGACTTGATAACAAATTATCTTATAATACCTAATAAAAAAGTTATAAATAATTTTGCTAACAAACAATTAAGACTTATTAAGCTGTTAATAGTTTAATAAACCTATAAAGTATATTAATTTCTTTCTTCTTTTTAAAAGATATTTTTTATAAATTATTTATTAAATTTTGTATTTTAAATTTTAAAGAGAATTTTTCACCGAAAACTCTGATGTTACAGGATGGTTTCAGAAATAAAAATATCTAACAAAATTTTTTTTGAATTGTATGTACAATATATTGTTTTAGAAACTCTGATAATTTTTTTTACTAAAAAAATTTTAAAATGTCTAATGAGAAGAAATATTACTGAAAGAAGTAATATATTTAATTTTAAACATTTATGAAGGATGATTATAAATATATGACAGATGGTCAAAAATTGCCACAGAATGGACTCCATATGACCTTCAAAGAAGAAGAGAACGTCAAAAGAAAAGATGGAGCGACATGTCCAAGAGGATGGCAAAACCCCTCTGGCGGAGAGCTGCTAGGGACAGGGATATCTGGAAGAAGAAATGGAAAGAACTCGCCTCCCCCAATAGGGCTGGTCACCCCGGGAAGTGCTCACTATTACTGTC
>NW_027107367.1:1268073-1275217 GCF_000696795.3 Halyomorpha halys | reverse complement strand
TTTTAATTTATTGCATAAATAAAAGGCTATTTCATTTCATTTCATTTCATAATAAATATATAGAATGTTGGTTTAAAAAGAGTGGTTCTGATTTCTTCTGAATCTGTTTAGATTGATTTAGATAAATTTTAAATAGTATATTAAATGAAATCGGAATAAGAAATGCATAAATATAATAAATTCTAAATATAATAAATATTTAAAAAAAAAAAGGGGGGGAAATAATAATACATATTTTAATGGAAGAAATCATGATATCAATGGTTCACCATGATGTCATCAAATATGCTTGTATAAGAATATAGTTTGACAAAGAAGGAACGATATCTATCTCTGTCCTATAACCATCATTTCATGAGAGACTGCTTGCAATTCATTTTTAGTTTAATTTGAAGTTTGTTAAACTTTTATTACAATATTTACCATGAAATTAGTTTATCCAAACTTTGTAGTATTAGTTACATAGCCTAAAAGTTTTATCGAAAACGGTTTTATCGTAAAAGAAATGGAAAATAGTTGTTGACGACTTTTTCCTTTAAATCATTACTTTGTGAGTACTAAGAAGAGATACTAAAACGTAAAAATGAGATATGAAATTTTCTTTAAAGTTACAATTCAAAAATTATTTCTGTTTCCATAAAAAATCTTATGGTTGGACATTTTTATTCAATGTCAACTGTCCAACAGCCGGCGTTCCAGCTCGTGAATCATATCTATTGCTGCGTAGGATGCTGTAATCTTGCATCATTGTTTATGCATCTACTCGCTAAGGATCTATTTGTGGTGTTATCCGGAGAGTTCAAAAATAGTTTCAATGTACTATTTTCATAGATAAATTAAAAGTAATAATAACCAAAGAGAAATGTTACTCAACACAATTCCTAATTAAATGATCTAAGAAAAATTCCCATCAGGAAATAATGGCGAGCTTGAATTGATCAAATGAGTTGGACGTCCCTTTTTAATTGAATCGAAACAAAAAGTGCTCAAAAATAGAAAGAGAATGATAAACCATATTTGAAGAATCCTGCGAGGATTAACGGAAACTGACAGCACATCTTTTTTGATCTCCAACAGTTCTGTCTGGTTTACATCTAAATATTATTTACAAGATGAATAAAAACAATAATAGAAGAAAAACTCAACTATACATAAAATATTAGACATTCCATCGAGACCATTGAAGTTTTAAGAGGTCACAGTACCTCAAAGCCAGTGGAGACCAAGTTGGAGTGCACAAACCCCCTGTCATAAGTGGGAAAACTGACAAGTACCAGAGCTCCAAAGGTTTAAAAATCCAAAATTCACAAAAGATCTCGTGACAACTGTCATTTTGATCTTTCAGGATGATAGCACTGATTGGATTAAGTTTTTAGGAATTTTTGAAGACACTATGTCCAGAACAAAATGTATATTTAGATCAATGTGTAGAGTTTTGAAGGAATATTAAGGACTACTGAAAATAATTTGGAGGACATAGGATTTAATATGTTCAACAATAAATAATCGTCCAGACGGGTTACGAAATAGTCTAGCAAATGAGGAATTTATTTATTTATTTAAGTGTTTTGACCACTAGGGCCATTTATACTGGGTTTACAAAGTTAGTAGATTACAATGGACATGTTCAGAAAGTTACGATTACAAAGTGAGAAAAAGTTACAAATTTACAATTATAATTACAAACTTACAATTACAATTACAATTACATATTTACAGTTACAATTAGAATTGACATAGTTAGTTAATTGCTATATTAAATTATGCATCCACACATTACCACACTAATTTCTACACTTGTACTATGAACTAATACTATTAGCTTTCATTATGGAACAGGGCCATGTACGCAGTTAGTTCACACGAGGTATACCGCTAATTTTATAAAATTGGAGATCTTATGAGGGATCCCAACCGAGTCTTACAGTCCCTTCATCCAGTATTGAAGACCCTTCATGATGGGTATTCATTCACACAAAAAAATTTTTAAAAACTTTCCAAAGAATATTCCAGAGTTAAGTGCGTCGAGGAAGAAGAAGATATTACAAAGTTGATTTCCCTACCAAAACTATCTTCGTTCACCATAAATAATATCTACAAAGTTTCATATCTAGATTCTCAAAACTCTGGAATTGACAACCTTAATCGAATTTAGAACATCCAGGTTAGTACGAACATCCTCCTATAATAGAATGTTATCTATTTGATGATACAAATTAATGCAAATGGTCCACCATTCTTCTCAATTTGGTTCAATGTCCTTTTGTTCACTAATTAAGGCAGAATGACAAAAACCCTATTTTATCATAGATAAGTTATTCTTTTTTTAACTTCATTAACTAAATATATGTTAGCAATAGTTATAAATTAGAATAAAAAAAATTAATAAACTAATCTTATTGTTAAATTGTGAAGAGGAACAAAAATAAAATATTTATTTCTTATTACAAACAATAAAAAAAACGTTGCCACGCGATTTAAATATTTTTAATAAATAACCATCAAAGCTGTCAAAGTATTTTCCTTAAGGTCACTGAATGGTTTTCCCAATATGACATGTTGTCCCCATATCGCACTGGTTTTCACGTGCGGAGGAATTTCCTTATCTAATCCCAGACAACTTCAATGCTTACAAGCACAATTCGATTCTGACGAATTTTACACGTCAATGACTGATAAAAACGGATTTATTGAAGTTGAGGAATTCAAGAAGAATTTAGGGCATAGATTCGTAAAAGGTATATATACATTAAAAAAATATCCAATCCATTTCAAAGAAGTCATGTTTTTATCAATATTTTTTGGGGAAATATAATCATATGATAAGATTTTTTAAAAGATCATTTGAGAGTTCGAACCTTTTTTTTTTTATCCCTGAAAGAGAATTTAAATTTTGGTTACATTAAGAAAATAGAAGACGTATATTTCAGAGTCGATATATCTCCTTTGGATAGTTAAAATTTTAAATGGTTGTTAACGTGTAGGATATCAAACAAATACAAATACATGTTGGTAAATGTTTGAACATACTTCATATATTTTAGTTAACAATGTTAATTCGTGTTTAAATTGGTACGATGTATTACTTTTTATTTATTGATAGATATTACAATCTGCCACACAGTTGTGGGCAATAGGTAATAGTGATGAATGATCACTTTCATACTAAAATAGTAGGAAATAAGAATAAAAATAAATAAATAAATGAAAAAAAACTCTCTCTTAAAATATATACAAACAGAAGGATAATCAAAATGAACATAATCAAACTATGTGTATGAAAAAATAAATAAATAAAATAATGTAATCTCTGGTCACATTTACACTGTTATATACAATATTTACACAATCGACCTGAGGATCCCCCACGTGTGAGGGGTAGAGCAGAGCTCAAGAGATCCCAGCACATCCCTCTCGCCGCTGGTAGCGAGCCAGTGGAGGCTGAGCAAGAGCGCTAAAGCCACAAACACTCAACTTGAGTGGAGAATCTGACAATTGCCAGAACTCCAATTGTCCATTTTTATTTTAATAAGTCTCTTGGCCTCTGCCGTTTCAACCTTCTAGGTTGGCTGTAGGGATGGGTGGAACTAGATAAGGTTTGAATCAAAGGATTAGATTGGTTAGAAAGGTTTATATGGAATTTGGAGACTTTGGTTGGTATGAGGTCAAGGACAAAAGGGATATGTAGGCCATGGTGTAGTGTTCAAGGTAAGATGTATTAAACCAGAAAAATAATTTAGCTGAAAATATACTAATTGAAGATGCGATTCAGTCTCTTTTAAACTGTTCACTAGTATTAGTTTTATCTTTTTCCTTGTCCCCAATCCCTTCTGAAAAACACGAATTCCAACATAAAAATCGATATATTGTTTTAGGGATCTTAAAAATTTTTATTCATTTTAATTTATCTCCCTTATATCAGTATTACTTGGAAATTTGAAAAAAATCTTATAATATGGCAACCTCTCCTTATCTATTTGGTTTTCCAAGAAAGTCTGACCGCTTTGATCAAGCATTTTTTTTTCATCTCAGATCCAGATAAAAATTGACGTACTCAAGGAAGATTAATAGAAACTTGCAGATCCGTTACCGAATTCGAGTTTCTTGTGTGATCACTTTCAAATTCGCTATTTCTCGTTAAATAACTGCTTCCATCCGAAAAAATTCGTATTGCCAAAAAATTCAGGAAATTAGACAAAATATCCGAAAAATAGATACATTTTAAAGCGAATAAATTAGTAGCAAAGTAAAAATTTTGAAATATAAATTAATTATAAAAAGGAAGGAACATATATTTTAATAAATTATATATTATTAGCAGTACTTTATAATAATTCTAAATAAGAAAAGTAGATTTTTTATTTTGTTCATTGAGCTTTTCGTTGTGCAATCACAAATTACACGCCATAAATTTCGTGGAGATATAACTGACCAGTAACAATAAATATTGCTTCCTCATTATCTCAAGAGGAGCGGAGATTTCGGGCACACGTGAATGATAGTTTGTAAGATCCAATGACGTCTTATGTCCGAGTAACGCCCACAAATAACAGATTATTTTTACCTAATATCCAGACGAGAACTGTCTTTGATTCAATTTAAAAAAGGAAGTATAAATATACAGTCCTATTAACTATTATGATTTAATTAAAGAATTACCTGTATAATTTATTATCAATATACATATAAGTGGACATTCGAAACTATTTATAATGTTGAGTTGCAGGTCTACCTTCTACGCCACAACCCCTGATGAAGACCTGAAACTCAGGTCGAAACGTCGGCATAAAATAAATAAATATGGTTTTGTTTATTTATGTTGTTCTTTGCTGACCGCACCCTCCCGACAATCTTCTCCAATTATTTATAATGTTAATCAAAATATTTTATTCTAATAGCTGGTCATTAAAATATTCCCTACATACTAGTAAAGGCAGTATTTGTTAACATTTTATTATTTACTTTTCTGACACCACTAGATAAAGTCTGTTTTCCTTGGTGAAAGGTTTTTTTTACAACATTCAGAATATAAGTAATTTATAAAATCCATTAAAATTTAGACAAATTATTATTTATAATTCACAATTTAATTTTTAAATTAATAACATCTAATGTTGGAATTAAAAAAAATTGGATTGGCTGAATGCTAATGTCAATAAGTTGTATTCCTATTTTTTTTAAAGGTAAACCACGTCGAAGGTGATGTTTGCCTAGTTATCTACTGGTGACCAACCTATTCTAACCATGGTTGGGGGTCAAGTTTTTCATTTTGTGGAATTGCCACTTAATGAAAATAGTCAACGCCCTAAGGCCGGATTCACCGATTCGAACCGGCACCGCCCGCAGACCTCAGAGCGATAGACTTGCGCCTAACCTACGATGCGGCCTTTTCCTAAAAATTGTAAATAAATATAGAATTTTTTCATCCCGTATTGCAAAACGATTTTTAATTTGCCAAAATTATTGTTGATTATTTATCAAATAAGGATGAAGTTGTTCATTTAAAATATATATTTATAAATTAAATAATAATAATCACTCACCTATAGCTACTATTTTTTTAACACTCACAAAAAAAAAAGTTGTAAATAAAAATGTAAGTCTCCGCATATATCTCCTTTTAAATTGACCCTAAAATCCAAGGAAAAAAATATAAGTTCAAAAATATTGATTTTTATAATTGTTTACCTTTATTAATCAGTATATAAAAAAAAAGTATACCCTCTTCGTTATATATATAAAAAAAAAGCTCCAGAGATTTTAATGAGCATAGGCTACCGGAAAGGCCGGACCGGAAAGTAGTAACCTTTTTTTAAGTACAAATAAAGTTCACATTTGCTTTCAGCAGTCCAAAAATCCTCAAATATTTTTCAAGTACCTAACTTGTTTCATTTTATTTATTTTTTTCTAATTTTACCTAAAATAGCTACATTCATTTTTGTTTTTTGTTCACTGATTTTTTTACTTTTCAGTAACCTTAGCTCAATAAAATCATTTGAACATATTTTTGTCTTATTAAAAAAAATCTAATCCGGTGCCCGCAACACACAACTTCCACTTAGCAACCCCTCCCTAAGTTTTGTGTAAATTAATAGACTCGTGTAGGAAGTCTTCGCTATTGTTGTGATTTAAAAAAAAAAATCTAAAGACAAAATTTTTTTATTTTTATGTTGCTATAAAAATTTGTGTTTTAAAGTTTCTCGTGGCGGGAATAACGAATATGATTTTTTCCAAAGGAAACAACAGTTTTAGAAAATACAACTAATGGCCCACATGCATTATATTATTTTTTTTTTTATTGAATCAAAATATAAGGTCACACATGGTACCACTCATATTGTTTTGGTGTGATAGCAAAGTGACTAGGGTCTGTATTTGCATTGCCAAATCATGATCATTCGAGGTGGGAATGTCACCCAAAATAAACAGTCTATCGTAAGAGTGTCTCAGCGCGTAGTAATATTTTCAGATTTGAAGATTAAAACTGATAAAACAACTGTCATCATTAACACATACCTCACATTACTTAACTGAGCATATTTTGGTTGTTGATGATAACAAAAAAAAATATCAATAATGTTTGGGTAATTATTAAACTATTTTACACAGAATCTCCACGGATCACTGAATGATATCGATGATTTGATTCAGATATAAATGGAACAAATAATGTATTCTCGTTTTAAGACCTATGATTTTTAATTTATGTTGAAGACATTGTTTTGTTTTTTTAACGTACAACACTGTTGGTCTTAAGATAAAAAAATAAATACAGTATGAAAAAAACAAACAAACAGGGGTTTACTTACTAGCAGATATATCGCAGTTTGCGCTCTTCTGGTGATGCGCACGCTATGATCTCACTGCACGCTGAGATAGGATAAGATAGAGAGCCGAAAAAACTAAATTAATAAGACCTCGAAATCTCTTTTCTTTTTAAAAAAATTAAAATACTTTATCTACGATAGTTATTTCGAGGACTTAAATTAATTTTCATGTTTTATTTGGTTTTTGTTTTTTAATAATTTATTTATTATTATTCACAACTGTATAAAAATATATACAACAAGTAAATTTGCTGTAAGTGACATAGTGACATGATACAAACATGTGGAGAATCTACCCATTGATAGAACTCCAATAA
>NW_027107367.1:1259546-1268023 GCF_000696795.3 Halyomorpha halys | reverse complement strand
GTGACATAGTGACATGATACAAACATGTGGAGAATCTACCCATTGATAGAACTCCAATAACATTTCTAGAGGAGAAGATCTCGAGGCCATCTTCTTTTCAGACGCCTAGGAGGATTATTAGGTAATGAAGGAGAAGCCAGGTTAGAAACAAGTGAATTTGGGTGGTTGGGAAGTTTATCATGGAAGGAATCGTATTTGGTTCTGGAAAAATCAGCAACATATGGGACATTGAGGTCCTGATGGATAACTTGATTTGTGACAAAGTAAGGAGTATCAAGAATTTTAAGTAGGATTTTGGACTGTAAGGATTGGATTTGGGAGGAATTTGATGGTTTAGTGGAGGCTCAAAGCTCAACTCCGTATGTCCAGATATACCTTATAATAGATCAGTCTTTTGTAAATGTTCATGGTTAAAACTTAAAATCGATAAATGAGTCCAAAAATTACAAAACGAAATTTAAAACTCTGCGTGTATCACAAAACATTCACTTAACACTCTACATATGCCCTCCAGTTTAGTGTAGATAATGAGCTCGTATTGAAGTCTTCACTATTTTTGTGATTTCCGAAAACAAAAATCCATATTCTGGGGTTTCTCTAGATGTGAACTATGGATATCAATTTTGTTCCTGCCAAGAGCACAATAGTTTAGCAGAAGATAAAGAAAGTGAAATGCAATCGGGAAAAGATAGGCTTTTCTCGTTCATAATGTATGTGTTAATTTTTTCTATTTTCTCTTTCAGTTATTCATCAAATTCTTTATTATTTTGTATTTATGTATAATTTATAATTGGTGACAATTAGAACTGTTTATTTTAATCAAATTAACAAAATTAATAGTACTTTAGAGAAAATGTTTTTATAAATTCGTAACTTGAGCACATTTAGACAATTTCAATGAGGATAAAATCTATATAATATTAGGAATCCCTAAATTCCTCAATCATTCATCGAGTTTAATCAAAATCTTTAGAGCTGTTATCAAGAAAATCGAAAAAAAATGTGAAAAATCTATTCCTGGAAATGGCACTTCTGATCGGTCGAATTTAACGAAAAACGAAAAAAAGTTAAAATATTTTAACTGAGAGTCATTATTTTTAAAGAATAAAACAATTTGGCTAACAGAGTAAATATTGCATATTTCTTTGCATTTTAAAGAAATCATTTATTTATATTTATTGCAAGAACAATTTCTAATTTTATATTTATTAAAACTAAAAAAATATATATTTTACTAAAATCTCTTACATAATGTTAGACAAGAGTTACAAAATTTCTCCTCATTAGCGAGTCGTAACGGTCGAAAGCTGAACGTGACCTGAAATAATCTTTCAAAATATGAAAACTGACTTAAAAATCCACTTAACTAAATAATTTTGCCAAACTTTAAGATAAAAAACAAAGATATAACCTTCAATGCAGGTTTGTCTAGCTTCAATTTTAGTGATAATACCTCTTTGTAAGTCTGATAGTCTAAGAGTTATTCGCTAAAATAAATTCATCATATGTTGATTTATCGTTATTTAAAAAAAAAAATGGATTTTGATATAATGTATCTCAAGAATTATTAGTTATAGAGGTGCCTATTAATAATAGTTAAATTGATATCATTTAAACATATAAAGGTGTTTAAGACAAAGTCATAAAATGTTGATTTCTCATTATTTGGACAAAAGTTTTGGTTTTTTAAAAGCTATATCTCAGAAACTATTGAAAATAAAGAGCTATATGAGAGCTCAAATTTTAGCAATTTTTTATACTTTCAAATAGTATTAAAAAGTTTTACTTAATAGTTAGCTTTAACGTTTGTGAGGGCTGAATGAAAGGTGAGGAAAAAGGTTAGGCTTTTCAATTTTTCGACCACCATTTTGTTATTTATTCTGACATTTTGAAATCGATAACATTATAATTTTTCAGCATGAATTGAATTAACACATTTTCTTTTATGATTTAAAAAAAATCAGTATTTCGGCCAACAAATATGTTTTATACGCTAAGATTTTAGTTACTGTTAAGTAGGTACGTCAAAGTCAACAGCAAATAATTTAGCATATTACAAATAGCAAACATAAACCTCGTGTCTAGGGAAATTGGTTCCAACCGGCAACGAAAATCTATATCTCCTCAACTAAAAGGATTTCATCTTGATCATTCATGGAAATAGAAGAAACATATCATGTATTTCAAAATCATTACACGAAGGACAATAAAATAAACAAATATATTCTTTTATTATGACTACAATACACATATTTATGAAAAATATGGGATAAAATTAATGTTGATAATTATAAATAACCTCGATATGAATTTTAATAATTAAAGAAATAGGAAATTTAACCAAAATATAGTTGAAATAAATAAATTAAATGCCTGACATGAGTGTAGGGAAGGTTAAAAATATTGTTGTAACAAATTATAACAAAGAATGTTGACTGTGATAAAAAGTTTTAATTTTCAATTTAATCTGTACAATTGACAAATTAGGTAATTAGGCATAATCTTGAATTGCTTATTAACAAAATTGTATAATTCCCTCAGGTTTTAATGTTTTATTGGGTAATTTGTGGACTGATATAAATGACCTGGGCAGAATAGCCCAATCCATACCACATCATTTAAAATAACTTTATACAAAGTTTTTTTTAAGATGATATGTATAATAAAAGCTTTTTGTAATAAATTGTTCTTGGGGATGACCGAATTGGCGGAAACGTTGGACTTCCAAAGGAATAAAAATCGAAGAAGGATCGAAGAAGAATTTGCCAAAGAAAGCATTTTATAACGGAGTATAAAAACCAATAGGGTTGAGTTTAGTAAATATAGAGGAGATAGAAACACGCTGAGTAAGGAATTCCTTGATACAAGGAGGTTATTGTTTGTGTGTTGCTGTCCGGAACAAGGATGAAAACACTTAAACACCATATGAAAGACAGAGATAGACAAATAATCTAGAGACACTGAAGACAAATCATTTAAGTGAATTCAGTCTCACTGAAAAATCCCCCAGATACCAGCCAACCAAAATCAAAGAAATAAGAGATGAAATAAACTAGAAACGAGTTTTTGAGAAGCACAGAGTTCCGGAATTCCGGTACAATTTAGGGATAAGGATAATGTATTTTTGCTGTATTTGGGAAATATGACTACTACAGTAAGTGTTGATGGAAGTTGATTTTGAAATTTTTAATTGCGTATTTAGATGTCTTAATATAATTCAAGTATTTCTTTTAACAACTTTTTTTTTAAATCTATATATTAGTTTTATTTTTCTTTAAACTGATCTACTGCTGTCTATGTCTTTGGTTTGATTTCACATTGCTATCAAATGATAAATTCGTTTAACGGATCGAACGTGGGTGATGGTTCACTGGAGGGTCTGAGAGAGTGAATTAGGGGGAATAAATTTGTCAAATAAATGAAATAAAATTGTCAGAAGGTATAAAATTGTGAAATAGAAAAAAATAATTAAAATATTTATGTTTAGTGTGTAGACTAGTATTGTTTATAAAAGGAAACTGCAGAAAAAAAATTTTTTTTTTGTTATATTATGTAATTGTACATAATATGTATTGTACATATGTCCGATCATGGATTGATTGGGATGCTGTGTAATGCAACAACCTAATGTATTTGGGCAGCATGGTGAATAATGCATTTCTATCTCAATATCGATTTTTGTGTCTTCATATTATGCATCATACTGGCGCTTGATGCTTTTGTGAACCCAAATAGTTCTGTTTTTGGTTGAAATAAAATGCAACTCGTCCAACAAATTATGAGTATTGGAAGAAGTGAGGGTACTTCTGCTCTCTTCGTATCTTTTAAGTAAGTGAAAGAATAAACTACCAATTGTGATAATGTTTAATAATTATGTGAACGGCTACAAACCATGAAGGGTAAGTGAACATAAGTCAGTGGTTTAAGAAACATAGGTTGTACAAGGAGGTGTTCAAGATCATGCTCAAACACGACAAGTAACAGAGTAAATAATTACCTGCCACAACTGGATCCGAACCCGGGTCATAAAATGAAAAAAAGAAATATGAAATATAATTTAATAATGTATAAGGAAAAATGAAAACATTTATTTAAAAATCTAGTTAATATAAACGTAGTCACTCTTTATACTGTTCTACAACAGTATAACCTATATTTTTAAGATATAGGTTTTTCTAAAATCTTTGGAGTGTTAACAGTATAAATCTATTTCTAAAATTTATTTCTGGAAATATGTTTTCAACTTGGGAAAATATTTCACTCTGTTCTGCTTTAGTTAATTCTTCTATATACTAATCTATTATTTATTGCTCTTAGTAATGAAACTTGGTATAGAGTCAATTATTTCAAATAAACAAAATTAAAGTTACTTTTGAGGAATATATTTTTGAAAATGTGGTATTTAATCCCCCTAAGTATATTATGATGAGGATAAGATCTAGATGATATTAAAGGCCATTAAATTGTACAAAGTTAAAATGAGTTTAATCAAAATTGTTAGAGCTGTTTTAAAGGAAATTTAAAAAAATAAATGTAAAATCAATGGTGAATCAAGTCAGTTGATTTTAACGACAGATTGCTATGAGATTTTGGTTAAGTCTGATTGCGATAGAATTTTTCCAGTCATTATCACACTGAATGATTACTTCAATAATCATTAGGAGATGATTTTTTTTGTTAATATATTGAATGATAAAGTATGAAATAATCATTGGAGCTAGTATTACAAATTATAGTTTATATCTTGGCACGAAGTACCCTTTGGAATTAAGAAAGATTTGAAAACAAATAGGTACATACCTCCTCTACTTTCAGTTCTTCGGCCAAGTTCATGGTCTCTTCAATAGCAGGGAGCAAGGTAGGGAATATTGTTTTATTGAGGTAGTTCCATTCTTTGGTGTCTGAAAAACGAAAACTTGGGAAAATAATCAAAAACAATATTATTATTGAAGGATGGGTCTTACGCCATTTCTAATGTTGCTCGATTTAACTATGTTTTAACTTAAGACTCCTCTTCCCGTTTTTAAATGTTTCAAAGGTGAGATAAGCTATAGGTAAGCTATAGCTATACAGACCGTTGCTGAATCGGAGTTTAGGTGGCGAGTGGCTCTGGAAGCTTTGCTTTAAATCAGTTTTGATTTAACGATCCCCTTCAAGAGATTGTAGTATATCGTACATGGACCAATACTCGCTAAGTGTCTGTTTTAAAGGTAAAATAAAAAATCTATGTGTACAAATGTACAGAGTACCCCAGGGGTCTGTGCTATCATCAATACTTTTCTCAATATACATTGGTGAAACTGTTGAAGCCAAGTATGACAAAGCTACTGCAGCGGCTTAAACTGACGAAACAAAACCTGCGATTTGTTTTTTAAATTTATTTTTCTCAGGAATTGGAATTCGGATGTTGGCTGATGTTGCTGCAAACTACAGAATCAAATAAATGATATTTTAATTTAATATAATTGTTCAATTTATTTTTATTTTTCTTCGTCGGCCCAAGACTCCCGTTGGAGTCCTACACTGCCCATATTATAGTACAATGGAGATGAGGATGTAAATTATTGTTTATTTATTTAATTTTAAAAATCTACTTTGGATTCTGCCATAAATTTTCACAGCGACTGAATAGTAGCCCTATCTAGATCTGCCAGCCCTTGGAGGAAAACTCTATTGCTTTGGAAGAGGGGGTATTTAATCCTGTATTTATCATATCTACTGCAATTTAGTATAATGTGTAATGGTGGATGGAGTAGCATGTCGAACATTTATCATTTTTTCTAACTTTAATTAGTGTCAAGCCGCCATTTGTACGACCATGGTTAATTCTTAATCTTGTAAGTAAGACTATTTCTTTTCTGTTTAACTTGACACAAGTGTTAGAGAACCATGGGCGCGGAGAGACGTTAGGTTGGATAGTGAAATGATCTTTACCGTTCGAAGTTGACTCCCAGGCATACCTATCCTGCCCTTCACTAATGAATTCTTTTTCATCCAACTAAAATTTTTCTGTAAAGGCAGTTTCGCATTTTCCACTCTTCCCGAACATTATTTTGCCATATTTTCGTATTGCTTCTGCTTGCAATCCATTTGTAGGGCTTGTTCGGAATGATCCTAATATACCCTAAGAGTTGTGTGTATCTACCTGTATCTACAAACCCTAAGTTTTGTGTTGTATCTAGTCTTTTAATTAATGGTGAGCTTGACTCATTGTATATTATGGATGCATAGTCTATTATTGGTCTCGTCATAGTTTTGTAAATGGTAAGTAGATTGTGTGGGTGGGCCTGATATGTTAATTTGAACGTGTAGGTTTTCATCCAATGTATTAAATCCTTGCCCCAGTGTGTGGTGCCCTTCTGATATATTTGAGCACGTTGTGTATAGTATTAAATTGTCAGCATATTGAAAAATTTTCCATTTATCGGGAGGGTGCTTGACTATAAAGTGTGTATAAATATTGAATAGAATTGGACAGATCCCCTTGGGAAAAGCCTGTATTTGAGTGAACCTTAACTTCTCCTTCGGATGTTGCCAGAGGATGTATGTTCTAAATGAAATTCACTTTTAAGGTTTGAATGCTTTAAAATTATTATCAGTTAGAAAACATGTAGGACATTCCTTCCTCCGAGGCTCGCATCTCCTCTTGTGAGGACGTGGAACTATCCATTATATTCCTGGAACTGGTAGTTAACCAAAGATGACTCGTCTGTTACCGAGCTCTCTTGCGCAGGGCTATGTTAATTGCCAGAAGGGCTGTAAGAGGGCAAATATTTTTAGAAGACACCTGGGATTCTTCAGTTAAAAGATTTCTCCCACACCGGTTTCAAAATAGATTGCCCGTGAAATCAGTAGCTAAAAATCAAACTATAATTGAATGAAAGTGTGGTTATGGAGCTATTTACTAAGGAATTCAATGAGGTTTACATCTTTGTGGATGAACTGCCTCGATTTAAGAAAATGAGAAGTAAGAACGTTCCTGAGAATTTCGTTGAAATGGGAAATGGGAGTTGCTGTCCAAATAAAAAACTTCATTGCTGTAATATTTATATATATATATTTCTTTGTGTATCATGTTTTGAACGTTGTACGAATAACCAATATTCTGTTATTTGTCTTTCTTTTTTTGAGAAGAACACGTGTAAACTTATCACACCAATGTCAAGTGCACGCAAAAGTGGAAAAACATTTATGTGTTCTAAACTATTGTTAACACTATATTACGTGAATAATTTGAGATCACTGGAAATGAGTTAATAAAATCCCATATGTTATTTGTAAATAAATTTCTCATACCCAAATCTAGTGTAAATCACTTTTAATCGTTTTTTTATTTCTACTAGCAGAACGGGAAATGCTTCGCTATTACTAAATTTGGGGACGATTCCAGATTAATTGAACAAATTTGAATGTTTAATATAAATTTAATTTATTTAGTTAAAATGAAATATACACTATATATTTTTATTTACTAGCTGGATTATTGATTGAATTAATTGCTAATTACATATCTTTAGCGGTAAATAATAATATATTATTAAATTATATGATTATAATATATAATAAAAATGTATTATAATAATATATAATTAAAATAGTTAAATAAAATGTCTGGTGTCTTTATACATTTTACTAACAGGTTTCCATAAAACTGTTTCATCTCTCATTACTAATATTGGTCCAATCAAGATCTATGTAGTCAATTAACTATTATTAAAATTTTCATTCAGAATGAGTCGGTGTATAGCTTTCAAGTTATAATAAAAATTAACAAAATTCAAAGTAAACCTGTCTTAATTCTACATTTTTGTTTTATACGTAAAAGTTCAATAGGCTAATCATTGATAATAGTTGTAATTCAATGATTTTTTTTTTCAAGGCATTTGATCACCATTCAAATAAAATACATTTAAAAAATAAAAATAGAACCAGATATTCAAAATAAAACGTTTCAAATGTCCTTAAAAGACCATTGAGTATAAATGATGTTGATATAGGTTGAATGGGGAGACACTCAGCTTTCCAGCGGTTTTAATAACATAGGATTTGGATAAAATGCACAATAATGAAAGATTATATGAACAATGGACATTGGTAGAAAAAAAAAAAATCAGATTCTTTTTTTTTAATTTAAATTTTTTGTTCGCCTACATTCCTTGAAAGCTAAAAAGGGTTTTATGTGAACATGAAATCTTTTTTTTTTGTATATAAAAGCATTTAATGGTATCAGTAATATCTGCTTTTTTTCTTTATTCTCCAGAAATAGACAAATCGATTGGTATATTATAACCTAAAAAGATATATGTATAATTTCTGAGCTACGAGCCAAAATTTAATTTTATTAATAACTTAAAAAATTAAATTTTTAATTTCTTTAATGAATGGTAAAATTTTCAGACGACGCTAAAAACGAATATGAAATGTTTTTTCCTAAAAAAAAAAAAAAATGTTGGCCTTATATACTTGAAGCCTCTTTC
>NW_027107367.1:1233155-1259465 GCF_000696795.3 Halyomorpha halys | reverse complement strand
TGTAATAAGGCCAATCTGTATATATAGAGCTTTGGGGCTCCACTGAACCATCAGGAATTCCTCTCTTATCCAATCCCAACAAACCAAAATTCTTTGTAAAATCCTCAATGCTCTTTACTTTGTCACAAATAAAATCATACATAAAGACCTTAATGTTCCATATGTAACCGATCTAGCCCGAACCAGATATCATTCCTTTCATTATAAAATCCCTAACCATTCAAATCTAGTTTTTAACCTTGCTTCCTCATCCATTCCTGACCCTCTTCTGAGGTGTCTGAAAAGAAAACGGCCACTAGAACTTCTAGTATAGAAAGATGATTAGAGTGCTACTAATGGGTACCAAGGTGTTTTTATGTAAATATAATTGTAAATTGCAAAAAAAAAAATTGTTTCCTCATGAAGATCTTCTTTTTTTTACTTTTTATAAGAAAACATTGTTAAAAAAATCAGGGGTTCATACTTGTATTCCTAGCTTATATTACGTCATTGTCTACCTAACTTACTGAACACGCATTGTAGGGGCCTTCGGGTATAGAGTACCATCCTATATTCAATTGGAGTCGGGACCGTCAAACATCCAACACAACCACCGCGACAAATTTATGTAAGCCACCTTCAATAAACTCGGGACTGACAAGTAGTACAACTATATAAAAGTCGCTACAGAGATAAGATCAATGAGCACATGATCGTAAATGTTGCAACATTGGATAAAATTTATTCCGAAAGTAGGACTAAAATAACAAGCCTTTTCGGACAAGGTAAAAGAAGTTTATGGCCTACCAAATATGGAAATCTCACTAATATTATTACCTTTATCAGTCATTGTCTACTATAATCACCTAGTGGGTTCGAGACACATTTGTCTTATAATATCTTCATTCACTTGTCCAAACTATGTTCCCAAAAAATCTTTTTTTTTTTTGGCTCTGCAATTACTCATATAGAGTAACATTATAAAATCAGCCAAAACTATTAATGAACTCGCAACTCCCGCCCTCCGAATTCCTTTCATATCTGATATTTAAAACGTCGACTTCTAACGAGTATTGTTCAATGTCCAGTATCATTGTAAAATTGGACAAAACTAGGATTCAGGATCATGTATTTTACGTTTAAGAAATTTTCAAGAATAATATTTTTGGCCTTTGGAACTATCAAACTACTACAAAAACACTTTATGGTAAGAAAGATAGGAATGCTAAAGACTGACACCACTCTCCAACTCTTATTAGAATTGAAAATAGTGGTTTCCTAATTTTAATTCAGAATTTGGTATTATTACTTAAGTGCTTCCACAAAAGAGGTAGGGAAGGTTCAAAAAGAAAGTGAAAAAAAATTATTTTTCTGAAAATCGAAAACTCCCATTTACATTTTAGGTATCGGGAAACAAATTTGGTTCTTTTTCTATCTGTTTGTAGTGAAAAGTTCAAAACATCTACTATTGTTTATATTATTTTAAGTTATCAAAGATTGTAAAGGTTAGTAAGAACGTAGATGTTCACATATCAGTTTTATCAAATTCCATCCACAACCTTCGCTTCTTATTCGGAAATGTATTTTCCTTGACACACTTAATTATACCAAATTAGTAAAAAGTTTCTTAGTCCCCAAAATATTTCATGCAACAGAAGACTAGTTTTCAAGTAAGGATATTTTTTTGTCGAAGGCATTCTTAGTGTTGAGGCCATCAATGGGTAGATCGCCGTATCTTCCTTCAAACGAGAGACTCCCTCTCAATTTCAACAAAACCCTTCACATTTTTTTTTTTTTAACATATAATTTATAGTTTCCCAACTCCTAGATTAATGTTGTGAATTAAACCAAGTACTAATATATCGGCTATATATTCGAAAGATTAGGAATTATTATATACTTCAAAATATAAAACTAATTTCAGATTAGTTTCTAATCTTGGACTATGACATACCATTTTCTTCCAGTACTAACATAAATCAAACAAACAAACAATAAGCTTTGTGAATTATATACCATATAATAAAAACTTAAGCAAACTTATTTTTAAGTCCTAAGTTCTCAAAAATTCAGTTCAGAAGTTAAACTCTATACATAGTAAAAAAAAAAATAAAATAAAATAAAACAAAATTACAATAACATATTTTTTTAGAAATAGCAATACCTAAGCCATGAGGTAGATATGTTTCTTCCTGGTCCATAGCATACCAAGCAATATCAGCGTGCTCTGAAAAAAAAGGATTTTATTTAAATCTTAAATTGTCTACCAAAATCATAAATTTTTATTTTTATTTGTAACTTAATTGAACTGCAGAGAGTTTTACAATTTATTTACAATATAAATAATTCCAATTTATTTACTAGTTAATAGGAATCATCAGGAAGGTAACTAAACCAATATTTGGTTGATATGAAATTATTATCCCCACTTGTGTACCCGATCGTTAGCCGCTCTCTGTCTGCAGTCAACTTCTTAGCCTCATCCAGAGTAAGTCCTCTGTTCTTTGCCAGATCTCTTATGGGATTTTCCCTTCTTTTTAGCTTCTCATACATTTTTTGGAAATTTATTGATCGGAGCATTCTTTGGGCATGTCCGAATTCCCCTCCCCCCCACCGAAATATATTCCCTTTTTCTAAAAACTTAGTACTAACTAAAGATTTTAAAAAAGGTTCAATAGCATGATCCAAAGTTCTAGCTGACACTTCTGAAAGCTTTAGTTAGTACTAAGTTTTTAGAAAAAAGGAATATATTTCGGGGAGGAGGGGATTCGGCCCTGCCCAAAGAATGCCCCAATCAATAAATTACCAAAAAATGTATGAGAAGCTAAAAAGAAGGGAAAATCCCATATCAGATCTGGCAAAAACAGAGGACTTACTCTGAATGAGGCTAAGAAGTTGTCTGCAGACAGAGAGCGGCTAAGACAGGGATTACAGGCTGCCTTGCACAGGTACGAGAGTTGTATAAAAAAAATGTCGCAGACAAGGACTGGGACTGTCTATAAATGAACACAACTATTAATCAGTCCAAAAATGTTAGGAACCCGCTGAAATGAATTATTCGACAGAGAAATCAAACTTTGGCACCCAGGAAGAATCGGAAAGAGATATTGTTGAAGAATCTGAAATTATACTTCATAGGATTACTAAAATACCTTTTCTAAGGAACGCAGTGCTTAAGGTTTTATGGCAGGAGTGAATATACCAATTATTGTGGAAAAAATAAGTTTTTTAATTTAAAAATAATATTTTGTTTTCTCATGGCTCATTTTCTTACCAAAGTATTCTCTCATTACAATTTTCTTGACCTTTGAGAGCTTTGATGGAATATTTAGCGCTTGGAAAGAGAACGTTATGGAAGTATGAATGAGATGACGCAGAAATCAGACGTGAATATGGTAGTGTACTGAGAACTAGAATATGTAGATTGCTCGTGGGAGAGACATTTCCATACGTCGGTCAACGAAGGGTAAGAAGAGACGCGCGCCGCTACTTAGAAGCAGAGAACTATTTTATATGTTTAACTTAGAAAATATAATATGAGTCCGTTCGTAGCCGAGGAACTAAGACGTCAAATCTTCAGCGGCGCCGGTTTGAATCCGTTGTTTGGAAATTGACTTTTATTTCATGGTGGTTTCACGGAATGAAAATTTTACTCTCCCATTCTCATTAGAATATGTTAGTTACCTACAAGGTACCCTTCCTCCTCCCCCACCATATGTCAGAAATGACCTGGTAGGGTGAAACAAAAAAACTTGAAAGAAAATCAATGTTTGATGTTCTCAAATCGATTAGTTTTTTATCATTAATTATCATCAGGGGGAAAATATAAACAACCAGTGTAATTGAATAGTAAAGTACTCCCACTAATATAAAAGCTAGGTGTGATTGGAATAATTAGTTGGAATTGAATCTAGAAATGCCATTACCATAAATAAGTTTTAAATAAATAATTACCTGATAAAATCCGTTTCCAAAGCGGATTACCATTTATAACCTTGGGCCTTGGGCGTGTCTTAGCCATAAATTTATTTAGAACTCGGTCAAAGTTAGTTTCAGACGTGGGCTCATCTTCACCGATATCAATACTGGACGAAGACAAAGAGTCAAAACTTAGGGTCAAACCAATCCCATACATTTTCTTAGGCATCTTGTGCAGACTTATGTCCACTTCTACAAGCTAAACTCAATTGTAACCTACAAAGATGGGCTCATATTAATCGATATCTGAGTAAAGTAGCTATCACTTATTATACTAAAATCGGTTGTATAATCCTATTTTTATTTACCAGACAAAATAATGATAGTATGATAATTTTTAATTTAGCCAACTTTATCTGGGATTATCTCTGATTACTTTCAAACTTATATTTAGTTCACATTTGAGAAAAAATGAACGGCTTTACAGATGATTACATTAATGTGGGAAATTCCAATTAACATCAACGTAAACCAGCGCTCCGGAGGTTTGGCCAACCTCTCCTTTCTCATTTCTTGCTTTCACATTTGGCTTATGCCACTCTTTGTTTTCAGGTGTAGCTAGAATGCTCAGTTGAACTGTAAAACGGTTGAATTATAACTTAACGGTTGAATTGATGACTTCAGGCTGCAGAGCCAGAAGTCCCTCCCAAGGCGAGGACGTCAAAGAATTTGATGTGCTTACGGCCTATGAATTCCGGCACAGACGGGAGTTGGAGCTCCTCACATATTACTGTTACGCTGTTCCTGGCCCGCTGGAGTGATGTTCCTCTGACTATTCGCCTCAGGAGGGAGTTCTGGAAACTCTGCAGTTTGGCGAGCGTAGTCTTGTAGAGGTGTCACATGGGTGATGCACCATGGAACAGCGTCGGACGTATGAAGGCCTTGTATATCTTGAGTTTCAAGCGTAGCGCGATCTGTTGTGAAGTAAGCAAGTAGTAGAGCCTATGCGACTTCTGCCGGGCCAGCTTTAGTCTCTCCCTGGTGTGGCTGGAGAAGATGAGGTGCCTGTCGAGAGTCACGCCCAGGTAGAGGATGTTGTTGGAGATATTCCGACCCTCACCATCCACGACGAACCGCTGGGGCAGCCTGCTCTTCTTGCCCTTCTGGAATGACATTATGATGGCATCCATCTTAGCTGAGTTAACTCTGATTCCATCGTTCTTGAGAGCAGCTACAATGGTGGCAGAAGCGGCTTGTGCATGGTGGAGGGCCAGTTCAGCTCTCATGCTGGAGGCGTAGACTCCAATGTCGTCGGTATACGCTGCTACCATTGCGTTTCGATGTTTGATGGCGACCACTGGTGACGTGAAAACGACAAACATCAGAGGTCTCAGCACTGATCCTTGAGGTACCCCGCAGGTGGTGGCGGCTGGAGGCGACAAATCTCCACCAACCCTTACTACGAATGATCGTTCAATAAGGGCGATTGATCGTTCCTGATCAATCGGCATAGGACGGCGGGAAACCTGAACTCCTCCAGTCGGCGCAGTGGCAGCGGGTAGAACACGCTCTCGAAGGCCTGGCTGAATGAGATGAAGGCAGTTGCACTGTTGTTTTTCATCCGCTCTACGGTGTGAGCTTGTAACTTCACCAGGTGATGGTCACATGCAACACTTCATTGAAACCTGTCTGTTCAGGTGGTATCACATCCGCCTCCCTGCAGTGCTCCATACGGTGGTCATGTATCAGGCGCTCAAATACCTTGCTCATGTACGATAGGAGGCTAATCGGACGATAGTGCTCTGGGTAGTCCCCTGTCTTCCCTGGCTTCACCAAGATCGCTCGCTTCCAGGCAGCTGGGAAGTACAAGAACCGCATGGACGAGTTGAAAATGTTCAGCAGGAATGCTTTGCCCTTCCTGGGAAGCAGCTTCAATAGGACGCTTGGGATCTCGTCTAGTCCAGAAGATTTGTTTCCCTTGGTGCGATGCAGTACTGACTCCAGTCGACCAAAGGTGAAGAAAATAGGCTTCTCGACGGGGCTCGGTGGTCTTCCCGGTGATGGTGAAGGAGCACTAGTAGTCCGCTGAGCATCCCCCCGCTGCATAGCTTGAGGCCAGGAAGGCAGCCTGCTCCTCAGACGTCATCAGGTCATTCCCATCGGTGAGATGCACTGTTCTCCTCTTGGTGACAAAGGTCCTGACTTGCTTCCAGAACGTCTGTGGTCATCGTCGGTTCTGCGGAGCTGGTCATGCCAGAGTGCCGTCTTCCAGTCTCTCATGAGTGATGCTATCTGCCGTGTCATTGCGTTGATGGCCGGTTTTAAGCTATAATCACGACTGCGCAGGTTGTTCCTGTGGCCAATCAGAGCGAGGATGTGCTTCGGTGGCTTCCTGATGGCGTTGAGGACAGGAGTGAATTTCAGAATATTTCTGTTGGCTGCCTCTTTGATGGTAGTGGTGATCATCTCAACAGCCGAGTCCACTTGGGTGTGTAGTATTGCTTAATGGCCGGGAGGTCCTCCACGATGCTCGACCTTTATCCCTTCCAATTGACCTCATGTAATAGGTATTTGCTCGCAGGTGGTGTAGCGAGCTCACCCTCGAAGGTGTACAACACTGGCCTGTGGTCAGATGGTCTGTAGGGTAGCACCCTGCAGTCAGTGACCATATGCATGCTTCTGGATAAGAGGAGGTCAAGCGTTGAAGTGCACGAAGGACGAGCTGTGTGCCTGAATGTATATACACCAAGGTGAAACAGAGCCAGTCTGGTTTTGGTTATATAGGTGCCTAGAGGATTGTTGCTGCTACACAGCCAGGCGGTGTGCCGGGCATTAAGGTCACCCAGTACAGCATGCCGGCTAGGCGCCTGGGCATGGTGAAGCAGTAGCTTCACTGACGTGAGACCAGCCCTAGGCCTCTTGTAGACGCAGGTGAAGGTATAGCGGTGTTTAAACCGTACGTCCACCTAGACCAGATGGGTACCCTCTGTTGTCTTCACGGGGTTAGGAATATCTCTAGACGGGATGTCCTTCCTGACCAGGATCATTACCCCCTCACGAGTACTGCGGAGGCAGGTTTCTCGGTACATAGTATACACATGGAGGTAGATCCGTGGCGATGTTGAGGTGAGCATTGTATTAGTGAGCCCCATCACTGATATGGACGATGTTGCTGCAGTAGTAGCACTCGATGTGCTTATTTTTTTACCATTTTTCATTCCTAATATATGAGGGTCCCATTACACATTTTCAGACGAGTAGAAAACGAAAAAGCTATCGATTTTAAGATTGCGCATCGATTTATTTTAGCTTTTCGGATTGCTAATATATTAAAGTCCTCTTATATGAAGGGTGCTCTTATATGATTCTTAAGACGCAGAAACCGAAAATTCTATCGACTTTAAGATCGCGTACCGATTTATTTTAACTTTTCTGATTTCTAATATATTAAAGTCCTCTTATATGAAGGGTGCTCTTATATGATTCTTAAGACGCAGAAACCGAAAATTCTATCGACTTTAAGATCGCGTACTGATTTATTTTAACTTTTCTGATTTCTAATATATTAAAGTCCTCTTATATGAAGGGTGCTCTTAAATGATTCTTAAGACGCAGAAACCGAAAATTCTATCGACTTTAAGATCGCGTACTGATTTATTTTAACTTTTCTGATTTCTAATATATTAAAGTCCTCTTATATGAAAGTTAAGACGCAGAATACAAAATAGCTGTCGATTTTAAGATCTCATGGTCACACATCGATTCATTTTAGGTTTTCTGAGTTCTGACATACTAGGGTCCAACTATATGTTTTGGGTCATGCTAAATATGGAAATGATATCAATTTTAAGATCGCATATCGATTTATTTTAACTATACTGATTTTTAATATATTAGGGTCATCTTATATGTTTCTTAAGACGCAGTAAACGAAAACGCTATCGTTTTTAACGAACATACGTAACGCGATTTTATTATCGCACGCTTGCGTATCGAGCTATTATAACTTTTCCAATCTCAAACATATTAGGTGTCCTTTTGAATTTTCTAAGATGCAGAAAACATACAAATTGCTTAATATATATAAAGGGACCATTATATAAGTAGGAACCCAGAGAAAAGTTAATACAAATCGATGCGGGATTTTAAAATTAATAACATTACCATTTTCTGCATCTCTTAAAATATATAAAAGGACCGTAGTACGTTGCAATCTGAAAAGGTAAAATAAATCGATAAGCGACCTTAAAATCGATAGCATTTTCGTTTTCTGCGTCTTAAGAAACATATAAGAGGGGCCTAATATATTAGAAATCGGAAAAGTTAAAATAAACCGATACGCGATTCTAAAATCAATAGCATTTTCATGACAAATAATGTCGTCTTTATTCGAATACAAATGTATTCGGATGGTTAATCGTTTAATTTTTTGAATAAGAGATTATTCGTCCATAAAATTGACGAATACAAAATTATTCAAACGGTTATTCGAATTGTTTTGCTCGAATAATTGATTATTTGTGTAAAATAATGACGAATACAAAAGTATTCGGATGGTTAATCATATGTTTTTGTACGAATAATTGATCATTCTTGTAAAATAATGACGAATACAAAAGTATTCGGATGGTTAATCATATGTTTTTATAGGAATAATTGATTATTCGTGTAAAATAAAGACGAATACTAAAGTATTCGTCTCTCGTCAATCGAATAATATTTGTGCAACTTGTTTTGAATTGGTGAGCTGTTAAAATGATTGCAGAAAAATTCATTCAGGCCAGCCCAATCATTTAGCTTATGAGAGATTAGTGATATACCCTAAATAAATAAACCTGTGGTTACTATTATAAGTAGATTTTTAACCTATGTAAATTTAAAGGAAGTGGTCAGGGTTGCAGTCAAGAATAACAAAGGGTGTTCAACTATTTACTGGTTGATGACAAAAAAAGATAAATTATTTGTCTTTAATCTTTTATTATCAATATACAATCAATCTCTTGTATGGTTACATGTTTATTTAGTTTTTACCATAATGAATGGATGGTTGTTTTAAATTGTTGACCTATATATGTTATTTATTTTTAAGTTTTCTTTTTTATGTGTCTAATTTATAGTTACATAGGCTTCAACAGAAAAAAAAAATTCCATGTCCTATGTAGTTAGTTAGTTTTGTATATTTTTTAATTTATCAAACATATTTAATAAAATGGAAGATTATTGATTGACCGTGTGTAAAGATGAAAGAAATATGGTCCGGGTGCGGTAAAAAAAAAAAACTCAAATAGTAAAAATAGACTATTTTTGATATAATATAATATTTTTGACCGCACCCGGACCATATTCCTTTCATATTTAATAAAAAATTAAAATAAATATAGGGGGAAAATGGGGTATCTCATAATTTTCTAAATGTTCAGGAGAACAAAATTGATCTTAGAAACGCCTATTATTTACAAACTCATGTAATGAACCAGCGATCTTGAGCCAATCTCAAATATGTGAACGATTTTCAACATAAAACATTACGAAAAACCTAACAAAAATACTTGTAGCATTCTGACTATTTCACTATTATCAGATCTATTATAACAATAAAACTCAACAGAGAGTATATTATCCAATTTCATAAAGGAATATTATTTTGAACATCAACATTAAATAAACAAACATATGTTCAATCAGGGTCGAAGAGATTAAACAGAAACTAGTACTATTTTTTTAAATAACTAAACTGATTTCATTGGGAAAAATACTCACATGACTATTAAGGAAAAATGAAGGGAGATGAAAATACCGTTTTTCTCCAATTGATGAAATTTAGGGTATGAACGAATTAATAATGTATTCTTTATTAATTTCACAAACATAAGTGTCTTTAACTACCAATTGAGAGTTCTACTTGTCAAAGTTAAGAGTGTTACGATTGCCATGGTAAGATAAAAACACTGGTGATACCTGCGTAGACAAAAGGGATTATGGGGAAAAACAAAAACACGAGCGATATGTTTAGAAGAGTGGGCTTTGGTTTTGTGAAGGCGAATCTTCAACACGTCCTGGATAGGAGAGTTGTGGCATTACATCGTTAGAGATTATATCTCTATAATTCTGGTGATACGGTGACCGGAAAGGAAATATTGGAGGACCTTGTGTTCTGTCAGGAGTGCACCCAAAGACTACGTGGGGTTCGAACTAAATTTTATTTTAATATCACTTTTATATTCCTTTGTGCAGTAATGTAAATAATAGTTGATAAGGTTAAACATTCAAGTTAAAGTTAAGTCAACCTATAAGTTCTCAATTGTTTTATAAATTAATATGAATTCTTTTCTTTCCTTTTTCATTCTGTATACATACATTTCTTCTTATCATTAAACTTTTGTACATATAGTTCTTGTGTTCATTCTTATGCACTGCTTTCAACTTGTTAATTTTACCTTTTTTTGTTATGTTTACTTAATATTTCGATAATTCAACAGGTGGATGGTAACTCCCTTAGGTTTTCTGTTATCTACATGTAAAGGTATTCGCCAGTGGTTATAATTCGATTATTATTTATATAAGGGTATATTGTGGGCATATTGTTTCGGGGTTTTCGTTATTTCCAAGGAAAAAATAACGTGGCGTCTAAGGAACAATTTATTCTTTATTGTTTTGTCTTTTTTCCCTTTTGGCGATCATATTTATATTTTTTTGTTTTTATTACTATTTTCCTTTAACTCACACCTCTCCAAAATTTGCGCTTATAAGAGGTAATATTGAAAAAAGTAAAAATAAATAAACATTTGTCTTTCCATTGCCATTTTTATCCACTCAATATCCCCATGAATTTATAACCAGTCACTTTAGTGATGTTTATTATAAAGAAACTGGTACCATAGGCTTATTCAGTCTCTGCCTCAGCTTTGTGACAGGGCTAGGGAATAGCAAAACCTGCATTATATATTTTGTAACTACATTTCAAAGAATGATGAGAACCTTAAAGTGAGACGGAAATTTTGGCCACAAGGAGGATAATAAGAGAAAAATAAATGCATCCACATTTAGATTGTCAATCATTCTTACAAAAATTACTACTAAAATAGCACCAAAATTGGAGAATTTTCCATAAATCAGTAATCATTAGAGGGGCTTTGAAGGCTACAACTCAATGATAGAGCAATCTAATATAATCCCAAAATATAAATTTTAATTATTCAATCATTTTTAGTGCTTGTTAATTTCTTATTTGAATAAAATTAAGGATTCATTTGAGAATTTTGTTTTTAAAATTCAAGAAGATTGAGTAGTAGATTCTTTATTTATTCTTTCATTTATCAGATCATCACATACAGTTGAGGATTAGACTTTTACATTATTAATGAGATGAATTAGGAAAGAAAAATAAATAAATTAACAAAACAGAAACTTGGTCAATCTCTTTATTAACATTACAACACTTGGGACAAGGACAAAATATTCACATCTATTATCTATTTGGGTTTCATTCAAAATAATAATACAATCTCAATATTCTATATTTTTACATATATATATATTTATTTCACTTTGACTGGACTTGTGTTACTTATTACATAAGTGTAACTTATTATACAATATTTCATTATATTTATTTCATTCAAAAGCATTTACAATTCAGTTACATTATAATATTTATCTACATTTTTGGAATTTCTTTGTGGGGAGGTAACAACAGGAAAGTAAACTTAATATATACAATGATTGTTTTGTTCATATGTATACATTTACATACAATTATATATTATTGTGCTATTCAATGTCCAACTCTTCAAAGTTTCAAACTCTTCACCTGCAGGGGTTGTGCGCACTTAGCCACATGTCCTCTGCACTGGCATGATGGCAGTGAACAATGGCATTAAGAATCCTCAATTATCTACCATTAAACTAAACCTAGTGTTCAATAAAAAAATTTCACATGTAAAACTTTCATTTGAAAGCACTATTAAATAAAATTAAAAACGAAAAATTTGGTTAAGTTATCGTATCCCATCGTAATTGTTTTATATATTAATGTATACATTTATACATAATGTATAAAAAAGTAAAAAATGATCGCATTTCAACTGATCTAAACGAATAATATCTAAGGTATTTTGCATTGTAAAACAACATGCACACTGACGTACAAATATGTCATTATTTATACACAGCTTTGATATGGTTTTGTTTCGTCTAAAATATCCATATCGCAATAACCCGTAAAAACAAAATTATAATAGAAAAATAAATATAAAAATGTAAGATTTACAAGTATATAAACACACAAGTGTAATCTACATATGATAGTTAAATAATTTTCATTTCGATATCATTGGTAAACTAAGGGTGACAATTCCCTTATTGTTTTTGTTTTTTTAAATAGTTTTGTTAATTTCTTAACAATCAGTCTTATAATAGTTAAACTAAATTCATTTTTCCAAAATTTACAAGATAAAATGGTAATTAACTTATTAAACTAAGACTTGTATGATGAGCTATACATAGTAACTAATTAAACCTATAATAAAACTTAGGTCATCACGATAGGTTCTGATTAGATGTTTAGGTAGTGTAGTGATCGAATGAGCCCAAGTACTCAAGAGCTGCTCGGTAACAAAACTCGTACTGATCCTGGACAAGCAAAATAAAAGTTTATTAGCTAGAGTTACTAAACAGGAAAGTGAAAATAATGAAATCTATAATATAAGTTTTATTAAATGAATACCATGAAGAACAAATAAGTACATCAACAATAAAATATAAAAGTCAAGGTTGATAGATTATAAATTAAAAATGAGGTAAGATAAACCCTGTTTACATTTGAGTAACTTTTAATAAAAATTATAACAATTTCCCCAAGTAATTCTACAGGAATATAAACCAAACAAAACTAAATGTTTCATGGCACTAAGGCACTCTCACTGGCACTTTCTGATAAGAGACACTCAAAACAGTACAAAAAAATAAAATAAAATAAATATGGTTTATATAATTAATAATTAAAAATGGTTTATTTTATGGAATTTATAATTTTTACCATTTCTATTTCAATTCAAATTCATATTTGAGGAAAAGATGGTTAGGGGTGCGGTCAACAAAAAAAAACTTATTTGTGCATGTTTTTACTGACCACACCATCTTATAATCAACTATTAACACCTCATTTCTAATTCAAATTTATTAAAATGAAATGTATTCGACAAATTAAGAAAGTTTTTGTATTCAAGATACTAATAATATAAACTAACCTCGGTCTGGACCATGGCAGGCCTCTGTGTCCTCAAAATCCTAACACTTTGGAATATGTCTACTACACCTTCGTACTGCATTCTCTCAAGGACTATTGAAAGGGTGATGAATACGCCCGTTCTTCCAACTCCAGCACTAAAATAAAAAGTGTGATCAAAATGAAAATTGTTTCTGCAGTCAATTGAAAGAACAAAATATTTAGTTCAGTATATTGGTAAGCTATGCTGTTCTTAAATTAGGCCAAAGCATATTTGGAATATGGTTTTAAAGAATTTTGATGTCGGAAATGTCTAAATATTATAAAAATAATTATGACTGGACATGTAAAATCACAGAAGTTAGTTTTAATTTTAATTAAAAAAAAGAAAATGTTTGTAATAATTTTGACTCAATTTTCAACAGTTTTGAATCTACTTTAAGCAGTGAAGTTATACAATACACAATCTCATTATTGATAATATAACTTAAAATACAATAATACACTAAAATAAAAAGTATTTTTTCTTTCGATTGTGTTAAAAATTGTTCCTTAAAATGTGGAGCAAATAGATGTTCAACGGTGAAAGAAATATATATTTCTAATAGATTAAAGAAATCTTCACAATTTAAAAAAATATACCTAAAGATTATTAATTTTTTCATTTCATCATGAGTCAGAGATGGATAGATGTTATAGTGAAGATACATAGAAATAATCCTTTAATTTAAATTATGAAATAATAACTTTTATTTTTTATCAAAATTAGGTAAATGATTTTCAAAGTAAGAAATGTAAGTAATAATAATTTCTTAATTAATATTAGCCAGAAATTCACAAGTTAAATATAAAGGGTTCAGCTCTTAACATAACATTGGCACAATGGGAAATATAAAATAAGTGATCCCTTCCACTCACACCTATTTTAAAAGAAACATTAACTAAGAATCAATAGAATACTGAAATACGTTACCTGCAGTGGACAGTGATAGGGCCGTCCTGACCAAACTGTTCTTTGGTCTTGTGGACCTGTCCAATGAAATCGATAAAGCCATCGCCAGACTTGGGAACTCCTTGCTCTGGCCAGTCAATGAACTGAAACTGTCGGAGTGTCCTTGATGAACCATCCCTAGCATCTGTCACTTTAAATTCTCTCAAGATATACTGAGGCATGTTGTACTCAGCTATCGGGTCAACTACAAAGCACTGATACCTCACTGATCTTTCAGAAGGCCAGTATTGATGGCATTTTTCCTAAAAGCACAAAAATCCTTCATTCATAAAATATAAATATAAAAGAATACTACACTACAAATGTTTATTATAAAAGAATATATATTTTTTAATCTGACTAAAATTTAGAAAAACACCAATAATTTTCCTGCATAATATAAATCAATACTGATTCTGATAGGAAACCTACCCAAAAAATACCTGTATCATTACAATCCCTGAAGGGTCTTAGATTCAATATTTGGTAAGGAAGTATTATTTCTACATCAATGGTTATGCTAGGAGGTGATCTGGTTAAGATCATGCTCCATACCCAGAATTCATCTCCAATTAAGAGTACCTACTTTATACAGACTGGATGTGCCCCAGAAGGAGTCCTGAAGCCACAGGGTTGAACCACAGCTGATTTAACATAATAAATAATTATCTGCCACAGGCATATTCAAACCCAGACTTGGGGGAAAAGAACACAGCAGCTTACTCTCAGAGTTAATTGGTTGCCATTCAACATAACAATAGTGCTAGAAAATAAAGTAGCAGGAATTTGTTTCCTGAAATGTTAATAACCAATGAACTAACAGGTAAACTTCTGAGAGGTAGAATGAACCAAAAGTGGGAGGATTGCGTCAAGAGTGATCTGATAGATTTGGAATTGGACCAGCTTCACTGGATGGATGTATGTAGAGAGTGATTGGTTGTACCGGCATCAAACCTTTGGATTAACTAACCCTTTATTATTAATAGTAATAATTTAATAATAAATTTTATTACTGTTGGACTGAATGACAGTAATTTCATTACAGGCAGTTTTAATTTTATGTAAAGCTTTTTTTTTTTTTAAATTCTTGAGGATCATAGGTCAGTTAAAATAGGGGATTTGATTTAGCTGATACTAATACATTTCCAAAACAAGAAAAATGTGACAACTTTAAGATTTTAAGTTAGATAAAAAGATTGACAAATTTCCAGTTCAACATCGAAAACTTACCCTTCCCATTTCTTTAAGCTTTGTCAACATAACAACTATTGTAGAATTATGCTCCCAAAGCATTCTCCATAAATCTTCAGTTGTCTCAGGCAGTGGACCTTGTGTTGCAATGTATGCACATCGTTGTCTGTAGCCATCTATCATGGATGCATTTATGTAATCCGACCCTTCAACACCTCTGAAATAATAAAATAATAGTATAAGTTAATTGAAAAGAAAATTTGTAAAAAAAATTAACAAATCAAATAAGACAATACCTAAGGGGTTGTAGACAAACTCTGGTGCTTTCTAAGGGAAGGATGTGAACCAATCTATTCTTGGCTTTGTTGACTGGAAGAGTGGCACTCAAGAAACGTGAAGAATCACTCTTGATTGTGGACAGCCTCTGTAAAAAAATATATTACTGATTTTTATATCCACTCTATATGATTTCAGCAAAATAGTATTTTGATTAAAAGTTTAAAAATAAAAATAGTATTTTGATTAAAAGTTTAAAAATAAAAATATAATATTTCTTTAATTTATAGATCACATGAGATGGAAGCTGAAAAAAAAATACATCCATTTTCAAACCACTCTTCAATTTAATTTATTTGATTTTTATAAATACACTCGATTTTAAAACATTATTCAATAAATTAAGTTAATTTGAGTAGACAAAACAAATATGTTTATTTTCATATCAGTCCCCTTTTTTTTTAATGCCTTCCTAAAATGTAAAATAAAATATTATCATAACAGCTTGCAAAGGTATTCTTGAGATGTAGTAAGTACCAACTTCCTATGTTTATATTCCACCAAAAGCACGATTTTCTTTAGGTCTGAGCAAAATTCTGACCCTAGAAATAACTATTAACCCAGGGTTCTCATTCTTATTGAATACATGAGTCAAGTCTAAAAACCAATATTAGTTAACATGTCTATGCAATGTCTAGAGCCTTTTTGTTTTTGTTAGGACTGGAGCAGATTTGTTTTTAACACTTTATAAAAACAACACTGCCTTAGTTGGATTACAGGATTACCCTATCTGCTCCTCTTCGGTACAACATTGTGTGTATGTGTAAAGATACTGCAGAAAATAGTATTACTCTATTTAAACCATTCAGTATGATAGTCGTGGAAACTTGTTAAGAAGGACAAAAGTAGAGGGAAAATGATAATATTCTACAAATACCAGTTAAAATTTATTTACTCATTTTTGTTAATATTATGGGTTGGTATCAGTTCTCCTAAGATTTTAATAAATTAATTGTAAATTATAAGGAACTTAAAATAGTTCATGAAAAAAATTAAATATCCTTTTCCTTCTGTTCTGCTAACATAACATTTTAATACTGAACATTAGTACATTACCATTGAATAAGGTAATTATAGGATTTTTAATAAAAGATTGTATCAATGATGCAGTAAAAAATAACTAAAATAGTCACCAAAATATTTATTATGATCCAATGTTTTGTCCCACTTTACTGGACTTCATCAGAGCTTTCGGAATGAAGGAAAGTCAAAGAATTTCCTTCATTCCAAAAGCCCTGAATTGTTTTGAAGAGCGAAACATTTGTTCATAATAAACATTTTTTCGACTATTTGAATTATTTTTTACTGCACCCGGACTATCTTCCTTATATTAATCATAACACGGTGAATTAACGATCTTTCTATAGGAGTTTTACTATTAGGATTATCTAAGTGAGTATTTTTTTTTTTTGGAATAAAATTACAAAAGACTCATAAAAACCAGAGTTATAAAAACCATGTAATGTCATTTATAAAAAACTAAATTCATATATGAAAAATATTTTTAGAATAGTTAATCATTATTCAAAAATTAATAGCTTAATTATTTTCAAAACAGATAATCTGAAATTTTGTTTGAAAATTGAAAGCATCTTTTACAAGGTCTTTGACCATATCTCAGTAATTCTAACTAGTTTTTTCAATGAGCAGAACCTTAGCTCAGTGAGTAAGGTACTGTGCTCTCCTTAGCTGATTTTGAGTCTGACTATGACAATTATTTATTTTGTTTTTTCAGCCGTGGACCAATCTTGTGGTCACGAGACCCACCTAGAGCACACCCAGCCGCTATGAAGTGGAAACTTTAATTGGGAAAATCTTGGTGGCTGAGGGTTTTTCATATGTGAATCACTTTCTTGCTCAACCATTGTTCTAGAAACAGCACTGCACCCAGGGCCCTTCAATGAGTTGTAGAGGGACATATATATATTTTTGTTCCTAATGGAACAGAAGGTTTATGATTGGTTATGTTTGATTGTACTGAATGTATTTTACAAATCTTCAAATTTAATTTTTCTCTTTCTTACATGCTATTTAAATTATAGAATGGTCTGGATTAGGGAGAGTCCACTATATTTATATCAGAGATTGTAAACAATCTAGTCTCAAATTACATCAGATTCCATAGTGTACAGAGTTGTTTTATTAAAAGAGTCCACTAAGAAGAATTTTTTATTTATTTTCCATTGCCATTAGATTATTAGATAAAGAACTAATCAGTTCTATTTACAGATAGAAAATATGTTTCTCTCGACAATTACGAGCTTATACAAAAATAAACACTGAGTTCACAACTGATGCAGTTATGTTGGCTACTTAGAATAACTTAATTGATTTTGAAATTATTTATTTAGTACGGATTAATTAAAATTGGATATTATACTCCAAGATGATTTATTATGTACAGATGTTGTTTTTTAATTAATATGTAATTTTTCCCAAGCAGCTATTCCATCAATCATTGAATTAGTAGCATAAAAAGATAAGTGTGAGGAAAAATTAAGATAGAGGCAATCCTCATTTTAGGTCGTTGTTTTTGAGGTCACATTAAACCAATTTTTATATCACTTGAGGTCCTTAAAAAACCAATTTAAATGAAAAAGAAAGATATTAAATAAAATTAAAAAAAAAATGCAGAAAAAAAAGAGATGAGTAAAATGAAAATCAGTATTATAATAATTTTTTTTTTAAGAAGTGAATTTAAAAAATAAATACATATAAATTTATGTTGATTATTTAAAGCCTTCCTCTGTTTTCCTTTCATGGATTAAAACATCAACAGCAAGAACCTTCAAATTGTTATTTTATGATTATTAAAGGGATAGTTTATAAAAATAAATAAAATAAGTGCACATTACACAAAATACTTTATAAATAGACTAGAGGCTAAAAAATGTGGGTTTATGTATGTAAATAAAGTTTTGTAGAGCAGGACTCAACTTAAATCACTTTCCAAGGAACAAAACCTGACTTAAGTGCAAGGACCATTTATACTTAGAAGAATAATGTCAGGTAGTTTATTAATATTTTATTTGTACTTCCAATTTGAAGCTGAAAGGAAAAAATGTGAATCGGGTTATAAAAAAATAAAACACATAAACTTTATTTTTCTCTCAACATCAAAAACAGTCTTCATAGGAAATTAATTACTAAGGTTCACTTATAATTTTTTTCTTAACAATAATATACTTAGTATTTATCAGGCTTAAGAAAAATAGTTAATCAATTTAATGTCTTAAAAAAAAAATACTTCCTAAAACCTCAGGCTGAATAAATACATAGAACTACCATTAAATGTTTATTCAGAAAGGGATGGAAAATTAAAAATATTTGAAATTAATAAAAACAAAATTCTTAAATACCAAAAAAAAAAAAAATTAAGTTTCTTAGTGGGTAATAAATATTAGGAAAAGACACAGATATAATGACAATTATAAGGGGACTATTTACTATTTATATTTAAAAAAGTATAATAAAAACCATCGATGTAACCATTGTTTAATTATATTGAGTTTAAATATTTACCTTAAACTCAAGCTCCATGCCTGTGATGGAGTCACCAGGTTCAGTCTGCATGAGCTTTTGGATATGAGTATGGAGGTTTCGTGCAGGTACTTCAGTGTTGCCGCACTGAACAGCCTCCAATAAAGCATCATGGATGAATATATATTGATCCTCAGTCTGAAAATTTAAACCTCAATTGTAATGAAACAACTTTATTTAAATATGTAATTGAGACACACACATGAATGATAAACAGCATTTTACACAAATTCAACAAGGAATATGTGCTAACCAAACAATAGATAAAATGAATATAACAAAGTTTTATTTATGTATATGAGAACAATAGGGATAATAATTGAGAGGTCTCCAACAATAAGGAAGCAGTCCCGTTCTCCAAGTTCATTTTGATATATCTCTTTTTAAGTACAGCCATTGATGTTACTCTCTGGTATATTGTTTTTTTAAGTTCAGATGTTGAGGTTACTTTGTGATACATAGTTTTTTTTTCAAGTTCATGTATCGTTTTTTAATTCAGACATTGAGGTTACTCTGTATATATAGTTTTTTCAAGTTCAGTTTTTGAGGTTAATCTGTAATATATTGTTTATTCTAGTTCAGTTATTGAGATTGCTTAGTAATATATTGTTTTTGTTTAAGTTCAGTTATTTTTTTAAATCAGAGCTACAATTTAACAATAATATTCTACAACTAAGAGGACACAATATATAGGTGTACATATTTAATATAAAATAAAAGTTTTAAATGAAAATATATATGAAAATTAGTAAGTTCATAAAATTTTTGCTTAAACTGTGACAACTCTTAACTCAAATAAATTACAATATAATTTTAATAATTACAAAACAAAACCAAAACACAATATGTCATTCTGAAGACATTTTGTCTCATTTTGTAGCATACCTTTTTTCTGACTTAGATAATTCTCTATACAGACAAGTATAAATTAATTTTACCTGAACCATGTAATTTCTCTGAGCTCTGAGACATGTCACATGGCCATAAATATCAATAGACTTCTCTTGCTTCATTCTCTCTATCATTGAATCTATGACAATGAAGCAACCAGTCCTGCCAACACCAGCTGAGCAATGGACAACCAATGGACCTGCGTCTGGAGGGTTTGAGTTCCTCACTCTACGTAGGAACTGAAGGAATGGTGCAGGATGATCAGGAACCCCATGATCAGGCCAAGCGGTGAACTGAAGCTGGCGAACTTCCCTTCTCTCACAGCTGCCACCCTGCATAACACAAAAAAGGGGAATTTTTAGAAAAAGAACAGAGGTTCTTAAAAATTCATTATTGATTGAAAAACTAGTAAAAGTAAAACAAATATCAAAGTAAGATAACGTTCAAGGTTTAGTACTGTTACCTTCCAATAATTTTAAATAATTATGATATAATAGGTTTAATATAATTTTTTTTTAAATAGGTTTAAAAGTAATAACTATAACTAAAGCATGACAGGTGCTTTAGTAGACGGGACCCATAGTGATATTATGGTTTTCTGAACTATTATTTTTTTTTTTTTTTCCAGACTGCATAATATCTGCATACTATTCTATATAAATAAATAAAAAAAGTACAATAATAAATAAATTCAATAACATATTGAATAGATAATTTGTATATGTATATCTTTTTTATCCTATAAAAAGCAAAGTTGTGGGTTAAAACAAAAAATTATTATTGGCTACATCTTAATAATTTTTCTTTTACTTATTAACATAGATAGTTATCACAAGAATTTGAAAGTAACAAAGAACTGTTAATTTTGATTATGGATGTTAAAATTTGAAAATGAAAAATAAGCAATAATATACCCTATTTATGTGAAATGTTCTGATGCAGTAGGTAGCCAGTTCTTGGACATCGGTGAGGCTGACAGTGATCATACCGTAGGTCTCAGTGCCTCTGGTCGGCCAGTATTGGTCACACTTTATTCTTGTCCTCTCTTCAAGTTTTGTCATCATCACTATTGTAGAAGTTCTAAGCTCCCAGCACATTCTCCAGAAGTCACCACACGTTTCACTAAGAGGTCCCTGTGTAAAGAAATTAGCTTTGAAATATAAGCAGAGTTAATACTAAATGAATTTTTTTTATACAGTTTTAAAAAAAGCTACTAAGCTAAAGATTTATATTTTAATAGGTGAAATATTATTTTTTTTTGAGGGGGAAAGGGGAATGGAAAATTAATTTTAAAAAACCAATGCAGTTCCTAGAAGGAAGCTTTTGCAGTGTACTGAAAAATAAAAAAGTTCCCTTCAATCCAATGGCCATGAAAAATTTAACAGTAACGATAAAAGTTATAAAGAAAAATGTAAGAAATCTGAATTTGAGTAAATAAATTAAATAATAATTTATAGCTGATTATTTTAATTTATTAAGAAATAGAAAATGGCTTCAAGAATTGAGGATTATTTTGGAAGAATAAAAAAATATCTCTGAAGAAGTACATAATATTAAACCTTATTGGATCAATGTCATTTATTTTATTAATTTAAATTTTAATAATAATACTTTTTTTACTACTTATTTATAAAATTTTGTTTTTTAATTCTTGTTTTAATAATATTTCTAATTTGTTCCATATAACCTTTGCTATGTGTTTTTAGAGACTGCAAAGGCATCGCTACTACCTGATTGGAAACTAGAAAAGATATTCAAGAGTGATTGATCTTTAGCCTGAGTGAGATCTTCAATAAAATGGCACCAGTGTAAAGAAGGCTATGTGTGCTTGATAAGCATAGACAAGGGCATGTATAACCACTATTAGATGCTAAAGAACATAATTATTTTGGTTTTAGACAAAAAGACTAACCTGAGTTGCAACATAAGCATTGTGCTTCCTATATCCATCACAATAGTTAGCATTAATATAGTCAGACCCTGGTATACCCTCTATGGGCTGTAGCACCACTCGGGAGTGGTCATAAGCTATAACATTAGCGTAACGGTTCTTGGGTTTGTTCACTTCCATATTGCTGTGGTCCCATGTGAACTGTTGGCCAGGTTCAATACTCTGAAAAACAAATTAAATAGAACATGAAATGAGTGTTTTTACATATTACCAAGTGGAATGAAAAATTAAACGGCTTGGAGCAAGAATGTAACGAGCCACAAGTTTGAAAATAACTAGTATTTTGTACAAAATGCTTCTTTGTTTTTATATAAAGTTATTTGTTATGTTAATTTATCTAAAGAAATAATTACAATTTATGTATTTATCTCCAATATTATGACATTTGAATTACGTTAAACATTAAATAAGAATTATAAAATGTTTGAAAATTTCCTTACAGTATAATGTACCCAATGTGGCTAATCTTATGTGGCCCTTCCTACCATATTTTTTGTCCTCAGCCCTTCAAATACGCAATATTGAATTTAAAAAATATTAGAAGATCACTGATTGATTGTGTGTAATTGATAAAAGGAATATGTTTAAATAAATAAAGTTTATCCAATTTTAGTCTCAAAACAATATTTCTTTATAAGCCCGACATTTCGGCCATCCTCAAGGACAATCTTAATATAATTTTAGAACCACATCAATTTTAAAAAAACTTTATGCGGGCTATTCTACCTACAATCGATAAATTATTGTTGTGATATATTAAAGTAGTGAAGGTTGACCGTGATTAAAAGTTTTAATTTTAATTTTTATTTAATATGTTGAATTGAAAAAAATAGGGTAATTGTGGACTGAAATTGATGACCTGGACAAGATAGTCTGCATGAATTTTTTTTATAAATTGATGTGGTTTTAAAATCGTGTTAAGATTGTCCTCGAGGATGGTCGAATCGGCCAAAACGTCGGACTTATAAAGAAATATAAATTATTTTTAGACTAAAATTGGATAAAATTTATTAATTTAAACAATAAAAACCAGTCTCAATGGTTTGGGTGTGGCCAAACGTTGGCTCATGATAAATAGTTTGTTTTCTATTTCAGTTATTTCAACCGTACCCAAACCATCTTCCTATTATGAATTTAAAAAATATTGAATACAAATGAAATTTTGTCATTAATTGTTTATAAGTCCAAATTTTATTTAATTGTAATCATCTTATATTTACTGCATCCATCCTCTACAAATATTTTATGAAGTACAAAATTAATATAAGCAGGTTCTAAACTTATATTAGGAAAAAAAAACAACTAAAGATCCTATGATCTCAGATCATTATGAATGATGCGTATACTTCTCACATAGTGCATATTAGAAGCCAATGAAAGAATCAGCTATGCAGTCAAAATATTATATTAGGGAATTTTAGTATTTTTATTTAGTAAGAGAAATTTTTAATAAAAAAAAAAAATGGTCTTCTTTATAATGATGGTTATATTGTTTTTAAATAATTAGATAGGGAATTTATACTTTCATTGCAATTTTCTATTATTTAATCAGTAATCTCGTTTACAATTTTTTTTTCTCAAACACGTAACTTTGCCCAGTCATATCTTTAATTCGCATAAAAATAATAATAGTTTATCTTGATTTTATGCTAAATCAATAACATACTTTACAAAGTGACAGCCTTATATGTATGCTAGTTATTAAGTTATGTGATAAGGCAGTTGACCTTGGAAGGGAAAAAGATAATAACAAATAATGCAAAATTACAATGAAAATATTAATTTACTATCTAATTATTTAAAAAATATTATATTAAAAATAATGACCATCAATCAATATTTTTTTTTATTGCAGAAAGAAATTATTAAACACCATTAACATCTTTTGAAAATTGATATATTAATGTGATTACCTCATATTCCTGACTGAATTTGAGATTGTCATTTGACTTAAGTCGATCGATATGATTAGAAAGCTCGCTGATTGGTATTGGAGGATGAGAAATCATACCAGGAGTCTGAAAGTTGATCCTCCGCATTTCCACAGGATCGGAGGGATGCGGAGGAGGTACAAGTTCACTGCCAGACATCAGTGGTCTTGTTACAGCAGTCTGATCAGGCGATTTGCACGGTTGCCTTCGCCTAAAAATACATAACAATGATGTGTCAGAACATACTACATTTACATAAAGAACGTTATAATTAAATTAAAGTCAGCATCAACAAACATAAAGATATTGCTGTAATGCTGAAGAATAAAGAAACTTATATACATATAAAAAATGTCTATGTTCCAGGAGAAAGATGATCCAATTGCTCACAAGTCTGGTTGTGATTGAACCAATTGAAGTGCATGTTGTAATAATAGGAAAAAGAAAAAAACACTCTATACATATATTTTGTTTCACTATGCAATTAACAGAAACTATTAATTTAGTTAAATAACTTTTATCTTCTTATTGATTCTAGGTAAATTTCATCATTTTATAAGTAAAGGTGTGGCAAAAATGAAATGGTCAAATACTTTCCCCCTGAATAAACAATGATTTTTAAAATTATTAGGGTGAGCATTTCTGAAAGTCTGATTCAGAATACTAAAATATAATGTACCTATCCATACTGTAATATTGTAGCAAATCATGCATATTTCCAATTAAGGATATATTAATCATTTTTTTATTCAGGCAATCCTTAGCTTAAGTGCTGTTTACTATTTTTAACATTAATAGTAAAAAAAAAGCTAATAAAAGTTTAACACTGTCAGTTGTAATGTAAGATAAAAAATAAACAATCCTTTTTTAAAACTTAATAACAATGTAGAGAAAAAATGAAAAATGTTAATCCAATATTATATTTTATGTACTCTTGATGAAACAAAATATTACTAAACAGCATTAAAATATATCCAGGATTAATAAAAATGATATAATTAATATGATCTATTTAGTAAAAAGTGTTTAGTAAAATTTTTAATACTTTCATTACTTACTAATTATGATCTTTATTAGCTAAATAAATTGATAGAAAACACCATCCAGTATCTATATAAACATTGCTTATATTGCTGTATTAGTAACAATGTTATGCATAACTTTAAAATGAAGAATTAACGAACTTATACCGACAATATAATAGATTGTTAATATAAAAGTGTATACTTCTAGATGAAACAGACAGTATCCAGAAGTTGATTTATAAATCTTGAAAGAAGGAAAGATGTTTAAATGCAAGTGAGTTATATAAAGAAGAGAATAAATCAAGCGAATCAAATCAGAGTAACACTAGCAAGGCATAAATTTTAAAGCTAAAGATAACAAATAATCGGCACCTTGAACATGTCTGTAATTTAAATAGCCAATACTGCAACTACTAGCATAAATTATGAAAAAAAATTTGTTTGGATGTATATATATTTTTTTTTAACTGCTTCTTTCTAAAATATTCTAATATATCAATTATTTTGAACAAATAAATACCTACCTGATGAAAAATGAGAAAAAAAATTATAATTACAACTTTTCTTATTACTTCTATTTATTTCACGACAAGTTGCAACTTTGTTGCAGTTTAACTCAAAATGTCAGTTTTTGGGGTGGCATTATTAAAACATGAATTAATTTGATTCATTAATAAAATAACAATTGAAGTAAAAATTATTTTTTTCTGTAAATAATGATGTATGATAATAAAATGAAGGGAATAATTATTATGATTACAGAAATAAATTCATTCTGAGATTAATCATCCAAAACTTCTTTTTGACAAAGCAATTAATTTAAATAAATCAAAACTAATCATATACTTTACTTCTTTCTAACAACTTATTATTTTCAAAGAAATTGTTATTAAAATTTGTATGACTGAGACAATAAACCAAGAGTCTTTATTTTTTCTTTTAAGGGTCGAGAATTTATTTTATTTCAGATTCTAAACTTTGAAAATTTTCTCAAAATAATTAAATAAAAGGCAAGGAATACATTTTAATTAATTAATAAAATGAAATTGTATTTATTCATATTTTGTTAATGTTATGCTGAAAAACTGACACTTTATGAAATTTATTAATACTTCTGAAATACTTGCACTTATAAAAAAAGATTAAATTCCAACAAAATTACTAATATACTATAAAATTAAGATAATGACAATAAGAAACTGTTGTTATATTTAGTTGACACTAAAATTATTTTTACTTTATTTAGGATTAATATAAATCCGTAAGTTACAAGTTTTGGTACTTGAAGCTTAAATTCTAGAACAAATGCAGAAGTATATAAAATATATATA
>NW_027107367.1:1221359-1233105 GCF_000696795.3 Halyomorpha halys | reverse complement strand
TATATATTTAAAAGTATAATGAAACCTTCAGAGAATGAAGAGAATAATTAAGAAATAACTTTCTGCACTATCAATCACAAGTGATTTAAAGCAAATGAAGAGGGTTAAAATTAAAATATAATGTGTCAAATATTAGATGGTAAGATTAATATAAATAATACTGAAAAAGTGTTCATGAATAATTTACAAAAGGTTAAAAAAGAGTAAGTATTAAGTGTATAATTTAATTAAATTAATTATCACTGCAACAAAGTGTAGTATTAAAAACCAAATCACTTGTGAATAATGTAAAAATAAAGTATATAAATAAATATTTTTACTCACTCTCTTCCCTTACACATTCAAAATTCACTATACCACCCACCTTAAAGGAAGATGTACCTCTGTAGATCAGAACAGCTAAACCAAGGCAAATGCCAAAGCTGTACAAAGCCTCCAAACAAACTTTTTCAACCTTTCATACTATTTGAGTGACAACCTTACTATGTAAGTAAATATACTATGTATAAATACACTCAAAATAGATCGATCCTAACATACGTTACAGGTACAATGTATATAAAATAAAGTCACACTAATATAAACATCAACGAAGTAAAAAACAGAGAAAAACTCCGGGAACTATGACTCAGTGATGACTTAATTAGCAGCCAGATAAATTGAGGAGATCAATTAACCAACAGAGCTCTCTCTAAGCTCTTGAATTATTACTTAACAATAACAGATTAATGTTTGATATTATTTAATCCAAGAATTAATCATGACTAATAACTATAATTAATTAATTAATTAAAATGATTACTAATAACAGCTATCTAAATCAAAACATCCTAAGGAAAAATATACTGCAGAAAAGTAAAAACCACATATAATAGGCTCGAATCACTGTTGTTTTATAAATTTTTAACTAAATGAACAACAAATAAAATCAGAATTGTATAACTGAATTATTTAATAAGTGTTATAGTATTCTAATTTTTACTAGTTTCTGCTGTTCCCTTTACCCTTTTTTCAATTAGTTAATTAATGATACAAATTAGTATTTTTAGTTATCAAAAGTTATTAACTTTTAAGTTTTAAAGTTTTTCTTTATTAAGATTATAATTCAATTAATGCAGTATCAAATTTCATATTTGATGTATGTAATCAAAATCTCTAAATGTATTAATAACTTTTTTATTTATGGATTAAGATCAAATAGAAACTAAACAATAGACTACAAATGTGGTACTCTCAATTTGATAGACAATCAGAAGTAACTATAAAAACAAAATTCAATACTTTCGTAATCATACTCAAACTCATAGATGTACAATGTATTAAAAACCTTGTCATTCATTATTAATTTTTTTAAATCCACAATTTAAAATTATTAGCAATTACCAAAAGTTAATGACACACAGACACTTTACAAATGATTTCAAAACAAATATACCTTATTAATGCAAAAAATGGACCAAATATAATGAAAAATTAATAGATGAAGAATTTTCTTTGACAACTAGAAATTTAAATCATAACATGGAAGATGACCCATGTTTTTAACATATATTATTTATTAATAATGATAATAGAGTAATGAATCTTAGTAATGAATCTTATAGTAATCTTATAAAAACTAACAGTTTAATGTTACTTACTTCTTAATAATAAAAAGTAGGACTAAACAAATGGACAGCATGAGAGCAGCAATGATAGGTCCGATGACCCAGACCATACCAGCCTCTTCTTTACTTTTGTTCACTGATACATCAGATATCTCTGGAGGAACATTAGGGTTAGGCCTGCGTGGAGGATCACCAGGTGGTACTTCTCTCATATCCAATGCTAGTTGTTCCGAAAATGGACTAGATGTATACAAATGCTGCAAAAGAACATATTATATTACATCATCATATATTTAGACCAGTATATAACAAATAAAATTAAGTAACTTAAATCTTTAATTTTTAATATTACCTTCTGAGGAGTATCAACAACAGCTCTAACAAAAATCCTGTACTTGACTCCTCTCTCCAACTTCCTATTTACAAATCCATCATAGGTATCACCACTGCCGAGATGGAAAGTATAAGGGATATTCCTTTGCAAAAATTTTGCAGCAATGTAAGGGACCCTTTCTCTATCAGACTTTCCTCCAGAATTAGCAATGAGCTGTAAAATGAATTTTATTGTTTAATAATTCAGTCAGTTGAAACAAATTATAATTATTCTATATGTTACAATCCAGCAGTGCTTACAGTTCTAAAGTGAAATTATTTCAAAATAAAAATATAGAAGCAGATGGGGTAGTATGTTTTATCAAATAAAAACTCCATGAAATAGGTTGCAGATAATTGTATTTCTGATTAGTTTTTGTAATATTTTTTGAAAGAGATGATTAAGAATAAAAATTGATGGATGACTAAATAATGGTTAAAAAATTTGAAAATGTATTGAACCAGAAGTAATATTACATTACAACTCTTTTAATCAACAAATCTTAAATGTTCATATGAAATTAAAACTTACATCTTCAGTTAAAAACTGATCTGGATTCTTGTTCATAGTATTTTTGTCTTCTGGTACTACAACCAAAAAGTAATGAGAGATCGGACCATATTCTTCAGAAGCCTGTGGGAGAATAACCTAAAAAAACAATTAAGTTATAGAACTTGATATTACAAAAAAGCTAATAAAGTTGTTTAAAATTATCAACTTCAATAATGCAAATAATTAGCAATTATAATAAATTATTAAAATATTACTTTTATATTAATAATTTTTTACTACCTTTTTCTTAAATACGAATACTATTCGTTTCAAGGAATCTTAGATTTTTATAATTTTTTTTATGGTAAAAGTTTGGCTGTTTGCAAATGCCAAACTTGTATAGCTAAAATTATATTATTTTTGAAAGATTATTTAGAACAGACTAAAAATAAAAGTTACCTGAATTTCTTCGCCATTGACAACACCATAAAAATCTGGTTTGACCATCGGCTGAGGAGCCGCCATTTGTGTAGTGACAGTAATTCTAGCTGGGGGTCTGTAGCGGTGATCACCAGGTATTGCAGAGACATTTACATTGTAAGTGGTAAACGGGGACAATTCATGAATAGTGTGAGTCCTTGTATTAGGCTCTAAAACTGCACTTCTCTTTGTAACTACCTGGACTTGTGTGATACCCTGGGAGTCCACAAACTCTTTGACAGCATCAAATGAAATCTAAAACATTTTGGTCAATATTATAAACTTACATGCATCCTCAATTACCATACAAATCCAAAAAGTGTTAAATCTAATTTAATTTATAATCCATTTTCTCTTTAAATAAACATATTTTACTTATTGCTATCTAAAACTGTTTACGTTTCATATTAAAATGGAATCCAATTCAAAATTTCAAGATAAGCATAATCTTTAACTTTTTTTTTTTCTCAACAAAAACCATTTTGAGAATCCTTATCTATTAAAATTCAGATCATGATGATAATAGTTAGACTAATGACTAACCATTACCATCAAACTCAGTTCAGTTCTTTGGTGTTAAGAGATAATCTTGGTCTCAAAACAAAACGTATTATAAAATAATTTCTCCTGTAATCCTAAAAAAAAATTACTAATGCACAACTGGTGTCATTACAACGATTGAAAAGTTTCCCAATTTAAATCAGACCCTTTTAATTGTGCTAAGTAAATAAAAATTACTAAATGAGAAGTCACTCATCAATATACCAAAGACTAATGCAAATAAAATCTGTTTACTCAAGTTACCATTTAGACAATGGATTGTAATCTGTCTGACTACATCTCCATTGAACATATTTTTTTCTCAAAACGAACTGATATATACCTCTAAATTTTCATTAAAAAAAAAAAAATAGCATAATAAATACAAAAATTGGGAGACAAACAAATAATAAATGACAAAATTTAAAAAGAAAGCACAAATTAGCTTTAATTAAACAAATGATGTAACTACCTTGTAATTGATGGGATTGAGACGAATGGGAGGGGACCAAGAAAGTGTCATACTATGAGTGCTAACGTCATGGGCCCGTAGTTGAAGAGGAACATCCTCGGGCTTAACTTTAACTGTGACCTTCTCTGAAAGCCTGCCGAGGCCAGTTTTTGTAACGGCAGCAACAGCAATTGCGTACTGAGCATATTTCTCCAAGTTCACTAGGTCAGCAGATTCTGTTACAGGTACAGTCTTATTTTGCCATTCATCCAAGTCTTCAACTGCAGTCATTGTGTAAAAGATAACATAATTAATAATAGAAGCTCTAGAAGGCACTGACTCCCACCAAACCTAGAAAAAAAATTTGTATTGGTCAAGAGAGAAGAAATTGATTTTTTTAGTTTCCATTGTATTTAATAATGGACAAATGTACAATATTATTTCTTTTAAGAAAATAGAATAATTAAAATTAAAAATAGAACAAATATTATTAAATGCCTGCAGACATTTTTATTTTTATTAAGATCAAAGTTTCGAAGTAATAAATGTTAATCGTGATTGCTCAAATGGATACTTTTGAACCTATCTAAAAATTCATAAACTTGTAAAAACAAGCTAAGACAGTCATAATATACATACATATCTCCTTACAAGAAGAATATGTGATAGAAGTGATTCACAGAAATTATTCCATAATATTTTCAATGATCTGCATAAAAGAATGAGATAGACTATTAATAATAGGGTCTTAGCAATGCAAATAGATCTTTACAAAATAAATCAACTATAAATTTAACTAAAGTAGTAAAAATTATTATGATTTCAACAAACACTACCTCCACGCTCTGATCAGAAGTAGCTACTGCCCTCAGACCCATCGGAGCTCTGACAATATCCCTTTCAGTAGTGATAGTCACGCTATGTGACCAGGGTCCTGCTCCTGACTTGGTATGTGCACGCACTCGAAAAATATAATCTGATGCTTCTTCAAGATTTGAAAAAACAGCCTAGAAAGAATATTAAAATGATAATTAATATATTGAAAGACAAAAATTAAATTAATATTCTAATCATGAATATGGCATGCCTTGGTTTTAGTAGTGTTCCTTTCAACTGTTGTTGTTTGGTCATTCTTTTTACCAAACTGGACATCATAACGTACTATCTGTCCATTCCTCTGTTCTCTTGTAGGAGGGTCCCAAGTAATGCAAACTACATCAGGTGTTTGAAACTTAAACGTCACATTTGTTGGAAATCCTGTTGGAGGTCCCTCAGGGGTCATCAGATATTTAATTGCTTCTTGACCAAAACCTATATGATTTTGTCCAGCCACTCTAAACTCGTATTCCACACCTCTCTCTATAATAGTTTAATTAATAATTAATAAATTGGTAAATAATTAATTATTACTAGAAGAAGTTTAATAATGCTAGCATAGAAACAAACTTTAAGAGTCTACTAGTACAAAATTACTGATAAAATTAAATCGATAGAAAAACATTGAATGATAATTAATTCTGTAACTAATAAAACACTGACAAAAAAAAAGTAATTTTAAATATAATAAATTAGAGTTATATATGTTAATATTTTTTAATGACATTGACCATTGAAACCTAAGAAGGATCTTTGGTAAAAGTGGCAAGAAAGGGAATATTTTAGAGTACATAAAAACAAATATTTTAAATTTTAAGCACAAACAGAATCTTCAAACTAAATTTGATTAGTGGAAGATCATTAGTTGAACAAATTTGATTTAAGGAAAAGATGATCCAGATGGTGATAAAAAAAGTATTAAAAATAGTAAAAACCTCATTTATTACACACCTATGTTTTGATCTAAACTGCAGGTCTTTATCAGGGCTGAGTCAATGAAGGTAAGTAAGTTAATTGCTGACCCACATTGTTCTTACTGCCAATCTGAATTGACTCAGGCCTGGTCAAGACCTGCACTGTGGGTCAAAACATATACGCCTATGCTATTAAACACCAAATGGATCACATTATTAAATATGATTATGTAAATACAGATAAAATATTTAAGACAATAACTGTATTCACCTAGATTATTGATCTTATGAGAGGTTACTTGGAGTAAGAATTCCTTCAGATGCGTGTCTTTCACACCATATCTAAGGCGATACCCAAGAAGATCACCGTATGTCTGCGTTGGTCTGGACCATTCTAGTTCAGCAGATACTTCTGGATCTTGATTCACAACCCTAAAACCAACAGCACCTTTAAAACCACTAATCATGATGTCTGGAGATGAGTAATAAAAAAAAAATTTCTGTCATCATGCAAACTATTTCCAGGATTTGTAGTCCTCCAGTATCTATACATCTGTATAAATAAGTATAAATAAGTGTGTTCCTGTGCTCTAAATCAAAGAAGCAACCAATTAAAGCGACTGATGGCATCTATCTGCCTCTAAGGTAAACTATTGCTTGATTCAAACTCCTGTTGTGGGAGCTAGTGGTCCACTAGTCCACTCGTATAACCACTTACTATTAAAAACTAGGGATATATGTCCAAATGATGTACTCTACCATTTCTTACTTTTTTTTTTCACTTCATTTGTTTCCCAACGAATTCTTGAATATTTTTGAATGTGATCTTCAATTTCTGTTTTATATGGAAACGAAAAGTTTAACTAAATTTATTTAATTAAAAAACGAGAAGAGAAACAGAGATATTTAAAGAAATAAGTCAAATGTATTTCATGAAGTATAAAATTAAAAGTAATTCATCAGGAGGATTTTTAGTAGTGTCAGGTAGAGTTACAGAAAATATTTTTTATGATTATTTGGGTCATTTTGTGATAGAAAGTAAAGAGAGAAGTTGGACAAGAAATAATTGCATCACATTGGTGACTACAAATTGTGAAAAATCAGAGAGTAGCTAGACCATGAATTTTTTTGTCTATATAAATATATTATAGAATAAAAGATATTTTTCTTTTGTGCTCAATTTTTTAATGTATGTTTGTATAAATTTAAAACTTCCAAGTAAAATTAAAATATAATCATTTCCATGTAAGAAAATATTTTATTTTTACATGATTCTAAAGATTGCTTTCATAATTTTATGATAAATATATATAGACTAAAAGAATAAACTTATAAAATTCCCATCCATGAAGGGTTAAGTTGGTATATGGGATTATTTAGGGTCTGAATCTACATTTCCTATAATATATATATGATAAATAAAAACAGTAAAATATATGATCTAAACAATGATTTGGGGTTAAATTGGTTAATAACATAAGTGATGAAAATATTACAAGAAAATAAAGAGAAAAGAGGCATTAAATGTAGAGGAATAGGACAGCAGGCTTACCTGCTGTTCTATTCCTCTGGGAATGCATAACAAAGAGCCTAAGTGATATTAATGGATACATGAGGAAGAAATAAAACAAAAACCAATTTATTGGAAAAGAATAAAGACATTTTATAAGAAAAAGTGAACTAGATCATAAGTTATGAAATTGGTATTGAAGTATCTAGTGCTAATAATATAGTAATAATTTTAAACATTATTTTTTAGCAGTATTTGATTTCGATAAAAAACATTTTATTTTTTGAGATATATTAAAGATCTAACATTGACTTTATTCCAAAAACCTACTTAATTGTGACTGTCGGGCGATTGGGAACACCACCGGGTGTACGAATAGAGACTGGTTCACTCCTATCGCCATCTCCTTTTCTTGTGAGGGCAGCAACTTGAACATTGTATTTGGTGTCTGGCTGAAGGCCTGATATGTTCAACTGCAATGCAGCTCCGTCTAATACGTCAAACCTCATTGGTTCATTTAGGTTCACTACACTCTTCCCCTAAAAATAAAATAAAAGCAAATGAATATCTATTTGACAATAATAATGTGGTGCAAATTGTGCATTACCTTTCGAATAAATTGTCAATTTTCCAATACAATGGTAAAAAGAAACATAAATGAGATTCATTACATACAAGTTAACCAGAATGTGAATAGTTTTAACAAAAATATTTCATTCTAGAAGCAGCTAAAAACTGTGATTTTTAATTTTTTCATTTAACATTGAGGTGTATAAAAGAAATCCATGAGAAGCATGATGAGAAAATCAAATAAATAATTTTGTTTCGTAGAAGTCAATAACAAATTTTAATAACTGACTCAAAAAATTTCTTTTTTACTATTTCTAAAAAATATCAATCAATAGTTAATGTACAAATAAATTTCGAAGATAAAGTGGAACCATTTAAGTAAAACAGAAATGTATTAAAATAACTACTTACGTCTTCCTTGGTTTCTTGAACATGTATGTGATAGCCACGAATTACACCATTTCTATTTTTTTCTGCAGGAGGCTTCCAAGAAACGAAGATAGCAGTTGAATTAATAGCAGTGACTTTTACATCTTGAGGATGCCCAGGTACTAAAAATTATATTAAAGAAATGCTTAAACAATTGTTTTAGAGCTTTATAAAAATAATATCTTATAGTTTCCACAAATTTTTATTAATAGTTATGATCAGTGACCCATTTAAAAAGTTACACAGTTTAATTTATATTTATTATAACTTTTTTTCTTTTTGCATGCAAATTGAAATATTTGGCCAAATCAAAGAAATTAATTGCTTTCCATTAAATAAAAATGTTTTAAAATATTCTTTTCGGTTCTTTAACAAGATAATTAACATCGTCTTAAGTATATACAATAATAACAATTTATAAACATGAAAAATACATAAACAATGTGATGTAGATAACCATTTGAATACCAACACAATCCTCCTGTAGTTTTGGCCAAAATACAAAAAACAAAACAAAATAAATCACATGAATCATCAAACCTTGTATCTTGGTGAAACACAAAAATCTACACTACAAAAATAAACCAACAAAAATGAAATTAAATCATGTCAAAAAACAAAAACAGGGTGGAGGCTATCCCTCTTCAGCTACAGGTTACAAAAATGACACGGAATCGAAATTTTGTACTTACGCTTGTCCTCTGCGTTCGTTGTAACCCAAAAATCGACAGAGAGAGGGTCAAAGACAAAAAGAGAGACAAAAAAATCTTAGAAAATGTATGAAAAAATTCCATTCAAAAACAAAAACTTTTAAAATATTTTTTTTCTTTTGAAAAATGTGTGCAGATTCATTCTATTTTAATAAAACATTTTTTTTTCAGCCTAAAAAATATTTTTCAAAAACCACAAAATCTCAAAAACATCACAAAAATAAAAATATTTAAAAACCACAAATACGTTTCATCCTTAATCGAGTTAGCTGGAAATAAGAAAAAAAGAAATAGTTCTATGAAAAATGAGATCAACAAATCAAAAAAATTGAGGGCATTAGTAAAATATGACATACATACACACACATACACCTATATATTTCCTATTATGGAAGCAGTGTTAAAACACACGAACGAAAAATATGTTATAAAAATGCAAAAATGTTAGAAATGTTAGTTATAAAAATGAAAATATTAAATGACACGTATTGGTATTCAAATGAATTTCACTATCTGCTGAAGAGTTAGAGAAATCTTATAAAAGATGAGTGCAACATTAAATACAATTCTAGTATTTTACTCACCGTCAGAATGTTGCTGGCTACCTAAATTTAATATTGCACCCTAGATTTACTCAGTATCTACATTACCAAACATAATAAAGAAAGAAATAAAAATAAAAATTGGTCATGGCCCCTCTCTCTCAGAGAAAAAGATTGACCATCAACCACATTTAATTCTTTAAAAAATAACAGTGCTGTGTGCAACAAACAAACAGTGCACTTTTATATACGTGTCCCCATTGTGTTACATGCACTACAAAGTGCGCTTGAAAAAAAAGTGAGAGTTTTAAAGTACCAAAAAAAAGTGGTTTTACACATAACAATAAAAAAACAAAACAAAAAAAGTGCTCTTTTCAAAATTAATTACAGTGAGAAAACAGAGATAAAATTTTAAAGGAAGGTAAATAGATGATGGATTATTTAATTGAAAGGAAAGGAAAAGTAAACTGGAAAACAGATGGATAAGAGCTTTTGTTTTACGAGTGAGTGACAGCAAAAATCAAGCTCAAAATCAATAGATGAAAAACAAAAAGAGAAAAAAGTTAGAAGTGCGTTCAAAACCTTCCTCGGGCCTTTTTCCGAATGCGTGGAAAAAACATTTGATTAGTAAAGTGTCTTTATATCAAAATTTCAAAATTCAAGACAAAAATAGAGCTGGCGGGAGATTAAAAAGTCCCTTTTCCAGCAAAAAGAAAAATTAAACAAAATTCAAAATCCATCACACCACGCACACTCAAAAAATCACGCACACAAGAGACTTAGCAATGGGAGAAAAAATTCACCTTTGATCCGGTGGTAAAAGGCTGGCAGAAAAAATGGAAAAACACACCAGCCGAAAAATCATAAGTCAGCTCACCCGTCAAAATTAGAAAAAAAATATCATCACTTTTTTTTTTCCTCTAATAACATTTATATTTAAACCTTGTTGAGGAAATAATGATTATCTTTAAATAACACTTTTGGATTAATAAACATATAATTTAATTAAATCCTCATCATGGTTTCAACAAACATAATTTTTTCTCCATTATACATTACAGTACACTTCAAACTCACGTAATCAAGTGCCAGCATATTGCACACAAATTTCTGAAATAATTATCAAAGTAAAGTAGATTACTTTGAAACATAACTAAATAGTGATTATTTAATCAAGCAATAATAATTATAATGATAATAAACATTAGTAAAACTTTTTACAAAATTGATATTTTACATTTAAAAATTCTTCTGAGGAATGTATACATCAGCAACATGGCTAAATATTAGATAAAATATTTAATCAATAAGATGAAATATTTTAAATTACAAAAGTTAAATAGGGCTGATTAAAAATACAAAATACTAGCTATGTTGCTAAGGATGTAGACTTGGTAACATGCTACAACATGTACAGTGTATAGTATGTCTGTCAAAATAGTGTGAGTTTTCTTTGTCAATGGATTTATGAGGTGGTAAAATACTTCAAATTTAATTATTAATAATTCAATTAATTAATCAATAATTCTCCATAAAAGATAATAGTTTGAAATTGTGGTTTTAAGAATTTTTGATCTTTTTTTTCCTAAAAAACACATTTGATAAAAATTTTAATTAAATGAAACTATTAAAATGACAATAAATGAGTGCCAAAACATGCAATAACCATTCTTCATGAATTAGATAAAAATATTTTTCAGTAGTTGATTTTTTCCCATCAGAAACATCCAGATGAATAATATGAATAGACCAAACAAAGAGATTACAAAAAATCAAATATTATTCTGATATTCTTTTAATGAATAATTAGTAATGAAAATAATGTAGTTACCTAGTAGTCATGAAATGATATTTCTGTATTTGAAGAGTAATCTATAGTCCCACTTTTTCATTATCAAATAATTTTTCTCACTTTATAAAAATGTAATATAGGTTTTCCATTAATTATTTAAAATTAATTTATTTCCCTAAATCTACTCAAGTTGATTATATTTTTATTTTAAAATTATTTGTAATGATTAAACATCAATTTGCAAAAGCGGCCAAGATTTAATAAACAAATTAAATAAAAATAATAATACAGACTTAGTTTCATCAATTATATTCAAAGTAAGAACTGAAATTTCCCAATTCTGATAAGTACAATAGGTAGGAAATAAATAACACAATACACAATATTTTTCATGAGAATAGTATTCCTTGCACTTAAAATTTTTTTAATTATAAAAACATGTTAAAAAAAAAAAAAAATA
>NW_027107367.1:1207588-1221309 GCF_000696795.3 Halyomorpha halys | reverse complement strand
TATATTATATATATTATATATTTTGAAGTTTGAGAAAATCTTGTTAATTAATGTTTAAAGATTTTTTTTCATTAAAACCCCCTGGTATGTTTGTTATAGTGAATCATTAATTCTCCATTACAAGGTGTTGAATCTTTCATCTTGAGGCTATAAGTATTACTCTTGTATTTAAAGAATATGGTATGGCAGTATTATATTGACATAAAACTATTTTTTGTATACAATTACTGCATTTGAGGATAAAATGAAATGAGTAAAATAAAATAATATAATAGAAATGACGATTATTTCAACATGATTCAATATACATTATCTATGTTGCAGTCTGTTCAGATTGTCATATATTTGTACCAAGTATGTAGCATGTTGCCTTTAGTGTAATAATAGAAAGTGAGCGTTGTGCGTTGGTTATTTGATGCATACCGTCTTCATTAGTTCTGACGGTGATGGGGTACGAAGGAGGCCCATCTCCAACAGATGTGCCTGCAAGAACCCAGATTCGATACTCGGTCCACTTCTTCAGCTCATCTAGGACGAAAGATGTGCCATTCAGCGTGATGGTCGTAGCCTCTGAATCTGAGCGACCTGCCTCCACGTACTGAAGCCTGTAGTAGACGATCCTTCCATTGCTCCTCTCAACGGGCGGTGGGTCCCAGCTTACTCTTATAGATGTTGGGGAGACTGCTTCCCCAGTCACATTCTGCGGGGGTGCTCCCGGAACTGGGGGTTTACCCACAGTAAGTAAAACATAGTACAACCTTTAGGGTAAATAACCCTTCGGCCCCTCTGTATTCCCTTAAAGCTGAATCAACACACACTTGTTTACTAGTTATAATTATGACGATTTAGATGAAATTTCTATTTTATACCATGTTAGTATCACTAGTTAAATAAATATGCAAGATAATTTTTTAAAAATAAATTCCTAAATCAGTTTACAAATATTACTTAAATTAACAAAAGACTAATGGAAAATAAAAGAAGTATCTTTGTAAAATATAGTTTTCTTTTTTAAAAAATATTACATAAAAAAGTTATTTTTAAAGGCAATAAATGTAAATGGGCTAAACTGTAATAACAACTAGTAAACATATAATATGCTAATCCAGCTTAAATCAAATCCCAAATCAAGAAAAAGACAAACCACATTTTTGATTAAACAACATTTGGATATGAATTATCGGATATCTACTATAGGAGAGAAAAATCAAATCAAACTAGAAATAAAATTTTTAAAGAAAAAAATATAAAAACAAAACTAAACAAGATTTGATGTTTTTTGTCTGAGTAATCCTGAGTTATTTCTAAATGATAGGTAATAAAAATAACTGTAGCTTTATAAACAGAAAAATGTCAAGTTTATTTTTAGCAAAGATAAACAATAAAATTCTAATCTGAGCAACCTTATGGCAAAGACCAAGGTTACTGAATTGATTGGGTGTATTCTAAAAGTTTGTTCAAAGAGATAGGCAGAAAGCCATTACTAATTTCTTCTGATTTATCTTGCATGTTGTTTGTATTATTATTAAATCATCAGAACTTCTTTTCCTAGCAGTCGCAGGGAGGAAATAGTCGCTTGAAATCGGGCATACAAGACTTACACACTTAAATTTGATAACTAAAGAAAATCCACTCAGATGCTAGAAGCGTAAAAAAAATGACAATAATGCATATATTTGAAGATTGTGTTTTTTACATCGCAGAAAACATATAACTATTATTTTTTTTTTTTGCTCAAGCAAGGATACTTCAGGAATATTGAATATATTAGATCTTGTATTCTATTATCTCTCTCATTTTTTAAAATTAAATTTATTATTATTTTTTTTTTTGGACTGTAAAAACTATGAATATAAAGTATAAAGATATATATCTTAAAAAAAAAAAAAAGGTGGTATGACTAATAGGTTATATATCTTAATTTCAAAATAACCAATCAATTCCTTATTTTAAAGCTACAGTTATGTGGAAGAAGTATGATAAATAACAAAACTGATATATTATAAATTATTGTACTGCAAAATTAATTTTTGTCCATACATGTTTATGGTTGTTTGTTGAAAATAATTCCTAACAATAAAACATCAAAAATATAATAATTAAAAAAAAAAAAGATCATGCTATTGAAGTAAAAATCTAAGTAAAATAAATATAACAAAAATAAATAATAAATAAAATAAAAAAAGAGAAGGGGAACTACAATAGCTTATCCCAGAGCCTAGGGATAATGAAAGTGTCGCACCAGACTTGACTACTTCAAAGAAGTAAACATTAAAAGATGGAGACCAGCAGAAAGCCTAAATGGAACAAAATAGTCAACAAGTTCCACAATGTGCAAAAGTTCCACACTTCCTTCACACACAGTGAGATTTCTTAATCTAAACAAGAATAAAATTAAAGTAAAATATACGCGGAACGCACATATCTTTCTCTTCTGTTTTGATTGAAATTCCTAGAATTATTCAATAATTTATTCTATTAATTAATGATGTTATTTCAAACTGAAATCTTGTTACTAATGCAATTACACAATCAAACACTTTAAACAAAAAATAAAAAAATAAAAACAGAACTCAACAAATAAAAGTAAGTTACTGTCAAAATTTTAGGATCTTTTTAACTTTTTTTTTTAGATTATTATAATGAAAGGAATGTGCAGATAAAATATTCAAAAATTGAAAACGGTGCTCTCTAAAATCAAAACCACACAACCTTTATTTACAAAACCATTTACGTCATGTCTCAACATTAATTGCTTCAACATACTCACCTTCAATTATGAAAACTCAAATCAACTACTAGAAAATGGTAAAAAAATATACTAGCATTAATAATAAAATACATGGGTGTATTTAACTGTGATTAATCCTCCTGGAAATCTGTCATAACAGAAAATTAAGTATTAAATATTAAACAGTAAAGGAAGGATATTAATATCACAGATATAAGTTATTTTTCCAAGGGTTAAAAAAAATTTGTTTATAGGTAACACTTCTAAACATTGGTGAGACTAGTATTTATAGATATAGTACTCTCTCCTTAATCCATTTCTCCCCAGATGTGCATCAATAATTTTTATATTTGTTTGGTGGATTACTTTAGTTGTTTACTTGTTTGTATCAATGTCAAGAATTTAACATGGGTATATAAAATGCCAACAATGGTTTAATGATTATTCAAGTAACTTTTTCTTCTTCTATTTTTTTTTTTTAAAGAAATATGCCAAGGACAAAAATGTCCCAGTACCCAGACGGCTTTGAAATATATATATATATAAAAAAAAAAAATTATGTACTTTTTTGTGTTAGTTATTTTTTGTTATAGTATATATTCTTAAAATATAAAAATTAAGAAATATTTTTGTGCAACATGTGTCTAAATATTTTAACCTTTGCCTGCCAAGTGGTCCAGATGCAAATATAATCATCATTCCAAAAAATAGGGTTCCCTTTCAGAAATTAATTTCTAATTTTTTGAACATATATTTTTATGTAAACTAACATAAAAAAACAAAAAAAACAAACAGAAGAATCATATTATTTCTACCCTTTGTATAAATGTAATGTTTTAATTATTGTACTTAAAAAAAAACTCTTTTCAACCTTAAAAATTTTATTAAAAAATAATGGATAAAAAAAAAAAATTTGGTAAATATACCGTGCTAGATTACTGAGAGAGTACTACACTTTTTACACCAAACCATAGAAGGTTGACTAAAAACTTTTTAACTGTATCAGTTTTGAAAAAAAAAAAATTGTATTCATGTTTTTTCTATCCATAGATCACTTAAAATTTTTTCAATTAAAATTAATTTGATCTGATTAATTTTTCTCAATATTTTCTCTTTTAACTATCACAAGAATAGCTCTTTAATGTTGATCCATGACATTACTATCTAGCTACGCATGCAGTGCTGTCCCCCTCTCATTGGACCCACCATATTGTTTTGTGCGAACATGAATTGGAGGTGTTGTTGCTCCTTCTCCTCGCTGTGACCGAGCTGCGAGCCATATATAATAAAGAGTGTTTGGGTATAGGTTTGTGAGGGTATAGGTTTCTGCTATCGGGATCCTCCTGTGGTTACGCTCCTGTGGGAGAAAGCATTAAAAATGTATTTATACTCTCTTAATAAACACTGCGGGTCTAATAGAAACAATGTATGATTAAAATCATAAATGCTAAATAACATAATAAAAAGATAGGATGTTGCCAGATATAGTTCCAGCTAAGAATATATCATAGTGTCTCAAGTATGATGGGATATAATAGAAAAATCTGAGATATTTATTTTTATTTGTTTAAATGACACATAGAAAAGCCATATTCAATTTTCTTTTTTTTTTTTTTTTTCCCAATTATAACCAAGAAAATTATGATGAAAGAAAAAAAAGTACTACTTTCAAAGGACAACTATTTTAAAAATTTTCTTTATTAAATTAGTATTATTAAAAAAATCTTACCTTTCACTTAAAAAAATATATTGAATATTTATTTACCCAATTTTTAAGCTAAATTAATTTCTATAAAAATAGCTCCTGAACATTAATCCATAGGTGAAACATTATTTGGTTCATAAAAAACTTGATAGCATTAAGGACATTAATTTGGAATTTTATAAAAGTATTTGATTCATAATAATTGGCCTCTATTAGAGGGTTTACCAACACTTATAGTGATAAAAAAAAAAGATGTTTATTTAATATTCAAAATACAGATGATGCGAAAATATTATTACTTCTTGAATTGTTACCTTACACCTCCATTTTAAAAAGTTAATTAACCATTAGTATATCTTTAAATGTTATTATTACATATTTTTAATTAGAAGGGAAATTACTGACTTACCTTTGCATAAGTATCATTCCAATAGAGCTCATAGCTTACTATATTTTCACCCGAATGGGTGGGCTTGACCCATGCAAGAGTAACGGATGTTTCACCGATATCAGTTGCATGGAAATTTCCAGGCTGGCTAGGCACTGAAATTAATAAATAAGATCTGAGTCGAGTCATGTAAGGAAAAATTTTAAAATTTAGTTTTAAAAAATCTTGATTCCTGCATTTACCTTTAAGTTCATCTAATGCATATAATAAAACAAAAATAATATAAATATCAAGAAAAAATGTACCTCCTTGCTGAGTCTTAACAAGAACAGGGGCAGACAGCGGTCCAGGCCCAACGCTAGTAAAAGCCTGAACTCTAATAGTGTATATTGTGTGAGGAGTTAGTTCACTGATGGTAGTCAACTGGTTGTTATCAACCATTCTCGAATTCCAAGAGTTCATGGGAAGTTGAGAATTCATTGTATAATACACTTTATATCCCTATGAACAAGATTGTTACATTAAAATATTGAATAAGTTAAAACAGAACAAATTATAATCGATGAATAACAGAAACAGTACTCAGAATAAAATGCATATTAGCAGTGTCAGAATGTTATTCACAATAATGATGTCATAATTAAATAAAGCTGATTAATACTCAACACATATTATAAGTCAAATTAAATATATAATTAAAGACAAAGACATAGCAGAGTTTAAAAATAGATGTCATTCTTGCTGGAAAATTATTCCATCAGATGTCTTAGAGTAGTCATAATAATGTCAAGACTTAAAGACTGTTTATGTATGAGAGTGAATTGTCAAGAGTATAAATAGACTGAACTGTTTAAAAAAATAAAAGGCTGTTCTATTGGAAGAATATAAAAGATATTCCTCTAAGGTTTTGATATTTAAATAACTAATTAGTTCAGTTCCTCACTGCATGTAAGCTAAAATAAATAATGGGAGATTAAATGTCCCCTTTACTAATCATTTAAATTTTTATACCATGAAAAACAATTATAGTTAAATTTTTTTTCATTGTTTTAAATTACTTTATAATCATTTAAATGACAATATAGATATTTATTTTTAGTTCATTGGGAATTAGATGTTTTTTAAATTTTACTTTGGGTGATCTTTTTTTATATGTATACAGTAAATAAAATTCATTAAATCTCTGAAATAGTCAGATAAAAAAAACAATGTTTTTTTTCTTTCTTCCATAGTATTACATGAAATTAAACAGATTACAGGATTTGGAGTCAATATAAGGGATTGGTGACATTTTGGAACATTTTTTAACAGATTATCCATAATTCATCTGAGTGCTGGAGAATCAAATGTCATAAATATTCTTTTTAAATTAAGAGAACAAAAATTATCATTAAACAAATATTTTAAAATATGACTATCACGCATAGGAAAACGTGTCCTTACAGTAATTTGCCCATTTGGAGTTTCAGGCTCATCCCACTGGATTACCATAGTACTAGAACTTAGAGGTCTCACTTGTACGTTTCTTGGCGCAGTTCCAGGTTCTAAACAGAATATATTAAAAATTAAAAAATAAATAAAACAGAAAACAATTAACAAAATTAAAATACTACTACCTGATTTAATCATTTCAAAGATCAGCAAGACAAATTTGGTGGAGTCACAAGGAAATAAAGTTCAGTAGAAGCAGTGTAATAAGAAAAAATCAACATACAAAACCACACTAATTCAAATTGAAAAACTATTTATAAGGTGCAGTCTAAGGAATTTAAAGAAAGTTCATCAAACCAAATACTTACCAAATTTCTTTTTCTTAAAATTCTGTTTTTCAAAAATGCCTTGGTATATAATGGAAAATAATTATTCTGGATTTTCTTTTAAAAAAAGTTTGATAATTAATTTCTATAAATTTTTGAGGTTAAAAACTTCTTAAGTTGAATATAAATTATCCTACATCTTTCATCATAGTTGTACAACATTTTGAGACAATTGTCAGATTATTAAGGTGCATGAATATGGCACTATGTCCTAAACGTTGTACTACTATAATGAAACATATAGAATAATTTATATTCAACTTTGGAAGTTTTTTAAGCTCAAAATTTATGGAAAATAATAATTGTGTTATTTATTTTTTTTCTGGTTTTGTATAACCATCAATATGAATCAGAAAAACAAAAAAAAACTTTATAAAGAAACTTTATAATGAAAAAAGAAAAATTGACCTTCAAAATATAAATGAATAAAGATTGCATGTAATTTGTGAGTTAAAAGTCTAGAGTCAGTGAGAAATATAAAATAACTATGCCAGATTAACAGACAGCTAAATAGTATCCAGTTTAATAGCAGGTTAGCAGTTAAAGTCAGCGACTGGATGAAATAATTAACAAGATGTTAACCAGCATAGCAGACAGCCAAGGTCTTGAACTAGCAGTTACAACTACTCTTCAAAGCTAGCTCTAAATTTAAACGGTTTGATATTAAGGTAGATCTTAGAGAAAAGGGAATCTGTTATTTTTAAACTACATAAATATTTTCAAAAACTTCTTATAAATAGCAATCAAAAAACTGCTAGAAGGAAGTAATGATGAAAAAATAACAGATTGCTAATTAGCATCCCAGGCCAAATGAATCTAATTATATTTAAAATTTAAACTTTTATGTGATTTTTAAATTATATTATAACTATGAAATTGTAATTGAAAATGTGATGTTCCAACATGATGCTTTAGTTGTTGACCATGAATATTACATGAAGAGAAGACAGTTGGTGGTTGGGTGTTCAGTCAGTGAAGAGCAAGAATAATAATAAGAGAACTTATTTTATTAGTGCCAATGTTTCGTCCAGAATTTCAGACCTTTTCTGTTATTTTCTTGTTATTCTGTACTCCCATCATTAATTATGGTTGTTATCTTGTTTTTGTTCTTAGACCTGATAAGGGCCTGAACGTTGGCACTAGAAAAAATGATTTCTTATTTGTTTCCTACACTGATCCCATACCCAACTATATTCTTTTCAGATGTTCCAATAAAATTAGAAAGGACAAAATACTCTGGAACATCTTAACAGGACCTACTACAATCGAGAGCAGCTTGAGGAAATGAATCATACGGTATTAGGATTCTGTATTGGTTAAAATATGACAGGAAACTTTAGAGAAGTAACAAAAAGGTAAAAGTTTCAATAAAGAAAAGTACATTTACAAAATACCGGGTAGTGTGCGTACAGAGTAGACTCGGAGATAAATGGAAAAGATAAAACGCGCGTGTCGCCAGATGATCACGATGTTATCACCAGCCGGATCGACCATCAATTACTCCACTGTTTATTATGGCACCAGTTTTAAACACATACGCCTTTATATAGATAATCTATTTTATTGTAGCCGCCATATCAGCTTTTATGTCCTATTTATGTCGCCCAGTCCGGTCGTAAAGTCAATAACAAAATACACGAGGTTGTAAATGACCGACCTCGTCGTACGTCAAACCTTCCAGGGCAATTGTTTAAGCCTACTAATGAAGAGAAGAGAGTCCTGGCGCTGAATCAACAGTATGGACGGAGAAGGCGATAAAAGAAATCTTAAACTACAAATTTAATAATTATGAAAATTATTAAGCTAAAGAACCCGGAACTTGGATATCAATAACATCAATAATGTTTGACTACATCTACCCCAATTTACCAGTGTCAGCCTCCCACAATCAATTCTCACAACCAGGTTTCGGTCTATTCCAAGCAATTGTTATGGACTAAAATCTTGAAAATGTATCTTGAAAACCCCTTGATGAAAAGGAAATTAAACAAGGATGACAATCTATGTTGAACAAAAGACCAGCAAATAATTTAAAAATTAAGAAAAAGGTGGACAAACCCTGCGATACCAATAGCCGTAAATGTTTTTTGAGAAGAGATCGTGCTGAGAATAGGTCAGGCGAAACTCACTCATTCCTACCTCATCACAAAACAGATGCCACCAAAATGTCAATACTGAAATATGACAATCAGCAATTTCTTTCAAGAATGCCCATATTTCACATCACACCTCAACAGCTTAGGATTAAACCCTAATAAATCAACAGCCGAGGACGATGATAAAACAGAAGAAAATTTGAACTTTTAATTCTTAAAGTACAAAATTTACTATCACAAATAGGACATCAAATAAACAAAAAAAAATTTAAAACATAAATAAATTAAAATTAAATGGTGTTGATGATCAGTGAAGTTTTACGCCATTAAACAAAAACGAACGAACGTATGATCCGTTATTTATCCAGTCCTAAAAATCCAGCACGCCTATTCCAGTCGACACGATACTGGAATATCGTGTAACAATGTTGCCATCTTCTCTTCTTATTTTTTTATTACTTTTTTTAAGGCATTCTGTTCTCGAGCAAAACGATCAATAACGTTTTAAGTAAAAGAAAATATTTTGTATTTTCAATTCATTCCTGCACAACATTACCGTCTAATAGATTACAAATACAACATTACCGAATAATAGATTTCAATACTACGTTAACGAAATCCTGATTCAGCTACTGATTGTTGCATATTGTATACTCAACAAGAGTCAATTTTGCTAAAATTAACTCATACACAAAGGTTAGTTTTTCAAAAACATGATAATATTTTAAAAATCGCAAATAGAATTTTTAGATTATTCAAAACATTATTTAATTTTATGTGGTATAATAGAGAGGATTTTATTAATACATACTTGGAAGATTTGCTTAACTACAATGACTTCGATTTCTATTATATGAATAATTCATGAGCATTGGTTACATACAAAGGGGATACCCATATATAAGTAGAGTAGAGACAGGTAGAATAGGACAGAGCATAATGTATGCTTTCGAGGTTAAACAAATCATAGAGAATAGAAGACAGATATAAAATCTTATACCATAACGGATAGGAGGTAGAAATCAACTTATGCCAAATATGTCTGCAGTTTTACACAGAAGTACTTCTAAGATATTCCATCTAACTTGATGAAACTTGAAGTACGAGGGTACGTGTAAGTCTATAAAGGTTAAAACATGTTGAATCAGGTTAAAAATATCAAAGTGTAAGTGTGTGTATATACACATAAATATATCCTATACTATACTATTTAAAACAAAGCCTTTTAATCGATGAGAGATAATATTCTATTAGCCTTTTCTTAATCTATTTTCCAAGGCTCGTTTATCTTCAGCTGTCGTAGACCAACATGCAATCCTTGTTAGCATACCTAAAAACAAAATTAGATACTGTGAAATCTTGATAACTTTCGAACCCCCTTGACCAGAATATTCAAGTTTTTTTTTTCGTTTAATTTTTTTTTTTAAATATAGCAGTTTCAATAATCAATTTTAACAATAGAAGACTTGAACTTGACATCAATAACGGGCTAAGTGCAAAAAAAAAAAATTTGATTTAGATCCGAAAACTAAGCCAAGTACCATTGCCAACAGCCTAAGAAGCAGTCTATATGTTACTATCATTAATAGTGACAGTGACTGTGGCATTTAGTTTGCTTTTCGGGGCTAATTCAACGTTTAATATTTGACACTTAGCCCGTAGTTGATGTCCTGTCATCAATTGATTTGTACACAAAATGCCTCCTTTGGCATGCTCACCATTTGTAATGCATTTTTTCGAACCAAATCGATAGTGGTCGATTAATTATTTCACAAGAAAAAAGCAACAATCTTCATATGTTAGGAGTATTCATGCTCTTTAGTTTAACATTTTAAAATGTGTTAAATGGAGAAATATTATCCTATTTAAGCATGTTAAAACGATATGACATTTAACATGGTTGAGAGTCTGTCAACAGATCTACTTAATAGTGAATGATGTCACGTAGCAGACCGGCTGAGCTTCACACCACTTTTTCTACTGTCGCTTTGTTAAGTTAGTTGCTCGTAGTTAGTGTTTTTGTTTTGGGCATTTGGACAACGGAATAGAAAAAAAAACTAGAAGAGGAAACAAGGAACAAGTGATGTGGAAAAAAGATGTGACGAAGCTGTTAGAGATTTTATTATCTCGTAAACATTACAAGATTAAAAACAAATTACTGAAAATCTGCTAGGAGCTGAATTAAAATTAGGCTGCTCACAATCTTATACTTTTAACATTTAGGGTATTACAACTTTTTACATTTAACACAACATCATGGATTCTTCTTATATTAGCTAAAATTAGGCATTATTGCATGGTAATAATAACAAATAAAAACACCCTGTGTATGCTTGAGGAACTGAATTGATTCATTGAATAAGGATGACTGTTTAGTGATGATGATAATGAACATATTTTAGAGTAGCGAAAACCACACAGTTGAATATCGATACCAGTTATCGAAAGAAGGAGCATAGTATCGATCGGTATGAGTTAGTGTGCAATTAACCAATTGCGCAGGGGCACTCATGGTTAATGACCCTACAAATGTCCCATTATTACCTAATGACTATTGGGGCCATCATTTATACAGTATGCATCCCATTCCAGGGTTATCGAGCCTCGGGTGGATGTCACAGAATATTACTTTCGGCAATAAATACAATTGACATTCAGAAATGGTTAATGATCTTCAGTATTTGCCATATCGTGATGATCACAGAAGGGGGGGGGGGGTCACTTGTTAATCATTTCATCACATCAACAGGATATGGTCATCATAAAAAAATTACAAGGCGAGACCTTATTTATACACTTACTCCATTTTAGGTATCGTTCAATGCGTATTTCAAATTTTATAGTAAATCATGAGTCTGCCATCCCAAACTCATTTAGCATTTATTATAGTGTTTTCTCCAATACAACTGAACATTTTTACTCACACAGAAAATGGTCTCTAAATCGAAAATTCCTTGAAACACCCATATTTCGAAAACGGCTTGTCCATTTTGGCCTGAAACCTGAGGAAAGTTGAAGATTAGTGGTCTACGTAGAACCGACTGCAATATTACCGAAATTTCATAATTAGGACAATGAGAATAAGGATATGAGTATATCATATAGACGTACATACAGGATGTTTCAGGGATGTGTCCTAACTGAAAATATAAATTAAGGATTTCAAAATAAGTACAAATTTCCTTATGATCGTATGTTTGTTAAAGCCTTTTTAAGAAGATTTTCATTGTTAAGCACTATCTGGGTTATAATAAAGAAATTAATATGTGACCCAAGTACTTTATTAATGAAATAAACACTAACAGGTTTACCTTAATATGACATCAACCTCCACTCACTAAACTGCTGCGTTTGACAAAATCATTTTTTACCCGAGCTCCCTTTCACGGGAAATCCATTCTTTCTACCATACGTCGTGTATCAACCCTTCCCTCGTTTAAATCCCTTCTGTTTAACCACCTTTTGCTTCTCCAAACTGAACCAATATTATAATAGTTTAAATAATATAAATATTGAACATTATAATTTTTTTTTATTCATTTCTTGGTATACTTTACTTATATTTTGCCTCTTTATCATCTATTATTGTTACATATATTTTCTTCCTCTCAATTTTCATATTTCAATTTTTAAATTAATAATAACTAATATGTTCATACTTCTTTGCTTTTTCAATTACCTATGTATACATTTTATTTCCCGCTTCTCTCATCACTTCATTTTATTAATTCTATTTTGTAAAATTATTCTGTTTATACTTTCTTTTTTATTTTTCTATACTTACTGTGGTTGTTATCTTGTTCTGTTTTTAGCCCTGAAGAAGGCTAGAAACTCTAGCCGAAACGTTGGCACATTAAAATGGGTTAATACAACTTATTTGTGTTTATCATTGACCGCACCCCCAACCATCTTCTCGTTCATCATCCATGGTCAACTATCTCTCATAATTATAATTTATTATTGTTAAATATTTAACCATCTCCTTTTTTTTGTTTTTAAAGTATTTAGTTGTAATTTTTTTTCTTTATCTAACATTATTGATATGAAGTTATAATATAAGTTGTAATAAAGTGCGGGGCCACTGTTTTTGGCCAATATATTGTGTAACCTTATAATTGTTCAAAAGAGACCTAGTTCCAGAATAATAAACTATATTTCATTTCATTTTAAATGTAAACATTAGCATTGAAATTAAATGTTGTTTAAAGTTATTACCTTGAGAATTAAGACAGACTCGGTATATTACTTATCACAGCAGCAGTTACCGAACGGTATTCAATTATTCTTTGTAAAGAATTAATGTCATTGGCTAGGCTTGCATAGTCTTTTCGTTTAATGTCACCCTAAAGAAAATAATCCAGTAGTATCAGATCTAGATAGCGTGATAATAACACACATAAAGAGCCGTTGGGCCACTTCTACTGTGGAAGAAAAATTCCGAGCCAGTCTTAATGCTCAAGGTAATCAATCACTTTGAACAACATTTAATACGAATGTTAATGTTTGAATTTCATTATTAAAATAGTTGAAACACACATTAATATATTTATTACATCTTAAATAATTCATGATAATGAACATCTATAGACGTGAATGTCATCTGAGTTTTAACGGACAAACTTTCATTTAGAATTTTTTCTTGGTTTGAAATCCTTAATTCATATTTTTACTTAGGGCACTTAACTCTCAACACCATACATACACATTTTGTCTTAAGATTGTCTAACTCGGCGACACGTCTTCAATTATTCACAAAATCTGGTAAATTATTTTCAACATCCAGACCCGCATGAATTCCACAACATTGGAAAAAATTACTTGAACATAAGTTTTAGTTTCAGGAGTAAGAGAATATGTATTTTTTTTTTATTAAAATATTAAAATGCATTTATGCAATACAATGATGAAAAGTATCAAGAATTTATTCTTTGACTAAAAATTAAAAAAATTAATAATGGGCAAACAGAAATATATAGTTTTAATA
>NW_027107367.1:1200123-1207523 GCF_000696795.3 Halyomorpha halys | reverse complement strand
CAAATAGTACTGTGGAATCGGAGATGTATAGACAGGCTAATTCTCTCTGAAGTCACGTCAGACATTTAAATTATGTAAATAACTTATTTAACAACCAAACGTGTAACATTCGTTTTTCTGGTGCATTGCTAATATAACTTATAACATATTCTGCATATAAACAGCTAACAGACAAAATAAACTGCCTACTGATCATCACACAAGTTGAACCAACAGAGTGATGATCATATATATAACTAGTGCAAGTGCAGTTAGTCAACCGCTGTGTGCAACAAGCAAATAAAAAGTGCTCTGGTAAGTTTTGCAAAACCCTTAAACCGTGAAAAATTCAAATACAAATGTGCCAATAAAATAAAATAAATAAATACAATAACAAAATCATACAAAATAATTGGACTAAAAATTCCACAAAACAAACTAACTTACTCAAATACAATCAGTGCAACTCAAATACAATGTCAGTGTACTTACTGGCTCCTTCATGTGGCAAATCCGCTGAAAGCCGGAAATCAATACAAATAATTAATAAAAATATCTAATTAACAACCGAAAAATTAATATAATAAAGGGAGAAGGTGGGAGAAGAGGGGCTTGAGAGGAATGGAATCGAAACATCTCATATAAAAATTCCAACCGAACCTCATTAAATTTTTCCATTAAACATTTTTTGAAGCCACATAGTTTGGAAATACTTTATAAGGATACATCATTAAAGGATGGAGAATTTAAGGTCAGTTTTCAATAAGGTCCAATATCGGAAGCTACAAACCTCCGTTGGTTTCTGTTTCATTTTAAATAAATTCGGAAATAGTGGCACGTTAAAATGGTTGAGGGAATTTTAAATGGGTACATTAACATGGTTGAAGAGAAGAACTGGAAACAAGAAGAGTTTATAAAGAAAAAACTACATAATAAAATACTGGAAGATTGACCGTGTGTATAGATGGAGTATGGTCCGGGTGCGGTAAAAAAAAACTCAAATAGTAGATAATTATACTATTTTATTGAGCCAAAGTTTCGCCCCACGTTGCAGGGCTTCGTCAGAGCTAAAAAAGATACAAACACTATAGTTACAAAAAGGAAAAAAGAAAAAACATAAGTGTAAAATAATACCCCTGTTATTTTACACTTATGTTTTTTCTTTTTTCCTTTTTGTAACTATAGTGTTTGTATCTCTTTTAGCTCTGACGAAGCCCTGCAACGTGGGGCGAAACTTTGGCTCAATAAAATAGTATAATTATCTACTATTTGAGTTTTTTTTTTACCGCTCCCGGACCATATTCCATTCATACATAATAAAATATACTACACGTAGAGATAATTTTAACGTCTTGGATTAATGTACTGTTTGTCTCTACTTAGTTGGTCTTTCTGTTTAGTTGGTGTTTAATTATTTAGATATTTGATGGGAGGTGTACTTTTTTTGTTATTGCATCTATCGGTGGTCAACTTCACAAATGTTGTAAGTAAGAATTAATTCATTAGAGAAATAACAGTCACAAACTGTAGGAAATTAACTAATCTAAGTCTGTAAAATTGGAATGGTGCCAAAATGTGGTATATATACTTCTGCGTTTCTGGTTAAACCGCTTTTCTAAGGCTGGTTGTGGTTAAAAACTGTATTTATTTCATTTATATATTTAATTCATGTATTATTTATATATCTAAATCAAGAGCTAAATATTACTGACCACCCTGGTAAAGTATACTATATAGAATTGTGCATCTAACATTTAGATATATTTTCTATATATAGGTACCGTGATCAATTTACTTAAAAATAGATGCAGGTGGCATGTAGGTTATTTACTCTTCAAATATTATCCTATTTAACGGTTCAATATAACGTAAAACAATTCTATGTTAATTACAAAATATTTTCAATTTATTTATCAATTTATCACAGAGCCTAACAATAGAATTCTGTTATAATAATGATTTCTATGCTACTACTGATTCTGTGGAATTGAGAATACTGGATGAGTAGTTATTTGTCGGATCTCAGTAATTAATTTATCGCCAGTCAAAATTAAGTATACTCCTCATTTGATAACTATTAAGTTTTATTTAATGGTTTAGTGGTTTCTGTTTCTTCCAACCATTTCTACCTCTACATTGTCTGCTTGTTGTTTTTACAGTGGTTTACTCTTGAACTCTCCATCCTTTCGGTCCTCCTACCATAATTGTTCTGTCGGACTTCTATTCTGCGAATGTTCTCAGTTTTTTCTATTTTTCTCTCCAAAGAGTATTTTTTTTATATCTTTACCCTTTTGAATTTACTTTCAGCCTACTGACTGGATATTCTTCTTTGGGAGAGAGGGCCACCTGCCTCTGGAAAAACGTAGTCTTACTTGATGAGACTCATTGATTTTTTATTGGCTTTCAAATTTTATTTTCTAATCTCGCTTCATAAACCCCTATTAAGTGCCAGCCGATTCCTGCAGGCTGCCTAACATCTGAGTGTTGACATAAAGTTATCATTTTACCTGGTCATGGCAGCAGTGCCGCTGGCGACCGGAAAATGTATTCTCCAATACATAATAATTTAATATAAGCAATACAAAAAAAAAAAAGTAATTAATTAAAAAGAAATGGGATACAATTTTAAATGTTTTAAGAAGATAACCCAAAACATGATTGGTACACTCAAAACTTGATAGTTGAATGTTGATGCTGATGCATTTACGTACAATACCTATGAGGTTGACCATCGATACGTGATCATGTTTTGCTGTCGAAGTTGGTAAAACTTTGACAAGTCAGATTATTTAGATGTATCGGTATTTTAGGTGATCAGGACTTTAGTGCGTCTAGGACGTGTTTGGAGTCTTACAATCATATTCTAACAAATAATTTTTGCTTCTTTTTTTAGTTTAAGCTCTTTAATGCTAATGTATTTTATAATATAACTCGAGTTACATTAACTACATACGCCTAAGAGATAAACCATAAAGTGAGTCTTCCATAGTCTAAACTTTCTTAAGTTTACATTCGTACTCATTACTACTTCAATGGTTTACGGTTAGGAATAACGTAGTTAGCAAAAATAAAATAAAATTAAAAATTAAAGAATGGAGAAACTCTCTTGAAAACTCTATTTTTACACTTAGTTACATGAAATACTCTAAAAGGGAGTCCCGACTGTTCTTGCTCTATCTTTGATTTAAAAAATTGTTTCCAATGACCAGCTCGAAAATACTAGTATATGATGTATTTAATAATATTACATCACAGGTTAATGCTAACAATCATTAACAAAAAACTATTTCATAACGGTGGGAGTGACATAATTTAAAAAGCTATCACCTACGACCAAGTTCGAAACTGGACCACGAAAAATTTGTGCTTCTAAGAAGTAAATAAGTGCCAGAACCCTTCCAACGCGCACAGCTCAAGGAGTGCAGTGCTCATAGTACAAGAGCCCAAAAGGAGAAAAAAGGCAGTTACCTCATCCCAATTTTTGATTACTTTAATGAAAACTATGTATAATTAATAGTCAAAATTGATGAGTCTGCCAAGTATAGAGAGGGGGAATAAAAAATGGCGGCTGTTTCAAAACCTTAAAAAAACATTAATATTTCATTCGGAGTTCTATATCTTAAAAACTACCAACAACACTAGAAAATCTAAGATAACAATATTTAAAGAAGAGTAAATTTGCTGAAATATTAGCTCTAAAAGAGCTATTTACGTCCAATAGTTCTCGAGATATAGCTTTTTAAAAAGCAAAATTTCTTGAAAATCTACCGAAAGATTAGTAGTTAGTTAATTTATTTTGAGAATTATATATCTCAGGAATTACGTGACATACAGATATCTATTAGCACTCAAATTAAAGCTCGTTTGATGGACTATAAAAAGGTTCATGACCTTTACCTTCGTAGGAATAGTAGTTTTCATTATATTTGCTAAAATAAATTGGTTTATAGTTGTTTGGACAATAAGTTTGATTTATGAAAAACTTCATTTCACAAACCATTGGACGTACAGATGTCTGTCAGCGCTCAAATTAAAGCTAGTTAAATTTACTACAAAATAGTCAATTATGTTTATCTTTGTAGGAGTAGTAGTTTTAATGATATTTGACAAAATAAACTCACAAAATGATAATTTTTAGTTGTTCGGATAAAATGTTGGATTTTTGAGAGACACACATATGTCTGCCAACACTCAAAATAAAGGAAATTTAACTTACGATTAAGTACTTTATGACACTTATCTTTGTAGAGGTAGTAGTTTTCATAAAAACTATGATATCTTATATCACATATGAATATGAATTCGGCAAATGAAAATTTTCCCAACAACTATAAATCAATTTATTTTAGCAAATTTCATGTTAACTATTACTCCTACGAAGATAAACATCATAAACTACATTATATCTCATTAAACTAGCTTTAATTTGAGTGCTAATAGCCATCTGTACGTCAAATAGTTTTTGAGATATAAATTTTTCAAAATAAATTCACTAACTACTGATCTTTCACTACGTCCCCTACAACATTTTTATGAAATGTTGCTTTTTAAAAAGCTATATCTCAAAAATTATTTAACGCAAATAACTCTATTAGGGCTCACATTTTTGCACATTTGCTCATGTTTAAATGACGTTCTCTTAGGTTCTCATGTGTTGTTGCTACTTTTTAAGATATAGAGCTCGGAATGAAAAATTAGTTTTTTTTATCGCTTTGAAATAGCCGTCATTTTTTATTCCTCCTACCTATACTTGGCAGACTCATCAATTTTGACTATTAATTATACCTAGTTTTCATTAAAGTAATCAAAAATTGGGGTGATATAACTGCCTTTTTTTTCTTCCCGGCTCTTGTACTATCAAGCTTTGCCTGTGGGTTTGTCAGAACAAAATATCCCGTCCCTGTGGATTTACTCGATTTAAATTAAATATTCATATTTCTTCTAACTAATTTAGGGTAATTGGATTTTTCATTCATAAAGCTCTTATGCACAAATGAAATAACCGCCAGTGGTCATTGAGGGTAATAAATAAATCTGCAGTTAAAAATATTTGTATCGATAACAATATATAATATGTTTTAGGGATAGATGAATGGATAGGGTAATAACAGACCAATATTATGAGTCATTTCATTAATTAATTAATTTAATTTTCTTTAGTTTCCTCCGCCTTGTTTCTCAAAGGCAACACTTTAAGTACATTAATTTCATAGCTATCAATTTATGAAATTGTTTTGTTCAATTCTCAATAAGCAGAAAATATAATATAGTAATGAAATTTATTTTCAGAGAGTTGTATGGCTGTACTACACACGAATAAAAATTTTGTAACCTAGAATTGTCTTCGTAAAATAAAAAAATCGCATTAAGCGCTGGAAGAGATTTGCCTATAAAGGCTTAAATTTGTTAAGGGATGAACGAGATTGGAAAACGTGTCTTGTGAGCTAAACTTCTTCGGCTCTTTAAACTGTGAGCGGCTCAAACCCAGAAAATATCGAGTCGCATAGTGTAATATGGAGGAGATATGTAAATTCCACATTGTTTTTATTAGATAAAAAAAAATAATAACAGTCTTAAATAACAAATAATGAGAATTATAATAATATAGGCAAGATTTTAAAAAATGGAAACAATTTCTGATATCCGAATATACTGCTTTTATAGCACCTATCCTAATAATAGGTTACTATTTTAGAACCCGGTTTCATTTAAGGGATGTGAAATGTATTGTATTATTATTGGTGAAATATATATTAATAAGAATTATGAATGACTAAAGACTGAATATAATATTTAATATATAGAAGGTTTTGTGTCATTTGAGACATCCTTGGTCCAATTTGACATATAACTATTCCTTTATTCCCTATTTGAAATAAGATTCAATATTAAAATGTCCTGTAACAACTTATTATATTTTACCATAAAAATTACAGTATAGCGTAAAACTCAATAGAAAACGTATCAAGAAAAGCTGTTCTAGTTGTAATACATTAATCACAACAAAAGAATGTTTCAAATAGAAAACAATTAAATTCATCATATTCTAATAATTTGTCAGAGTTAGTTTTAGTTTAAGGCGAAGAGCTGGAGATGAAGCTAAGAGCTAATGTAGTCTTGGGTTTAACATGATATGTATTATTATCAGGCAAAACCTTACTGATTATTAATTATAATGTACTTTTAGTTCGTATTAAGCCACAGTGTAAACTACTTTTGGGTTAATTTTGTTCTGCACTTAATATTTCACCCAGATATAATATATATATATCGTCCAATTTATTATTAATAAGATACAAATTTAAAAATGTCATAATAGAATAGTTAAATTTTTTAACTATTTTATTGTGCAAATAGTACTGTGGAATCGGAGATGTATAGACAGGCTAATTCTCTCTGAAGTCACGTCAGACATTTAAATTATGTAAATAACTTATTTAACAACCAAACGTGTAACATTCGTTTTTCTGGTGCATTGCTAATATAACTTATAACATATTCTGCATATAAACAGCTAACAGACAAAATAAACTGCCTACTGATCATCACACAAGTTGAACCAACAGAGTGATGATCATATATATAACTAGTGCAAGTGCAGTTAGTCAACCGCTGTGTGCAACAAGCAAATAAAAAGTGCTCTGGTAAGTTTTGCAAAACCCTTAAACCGTGAAAAATTCAAATACAAATGTGCCAATAAAATAAAATAAATAAATACAATAACAAAATCATACAAAATAATTGGACTAAAAATTCCACAAAACAAACTAACTTACTCAAATACAATCAGTGCAACTCAAATACAATGTCAGTGTACTTACTGGCTCCTTCATGTGGCAAATCCGCTGAAAGCCGGAAATCAATACAAATAATTAATAAAAATATCTAATTAACAACCGAAAAATTAATATAATAAAGGGAGAAGGTGGGAGAAGAGGGGCTTGAGAGGAATGGAATCGAAACATCTCATATAAAAATTCCAACCGAACCTCATTAAATTTTTCCATTAAACATTTTTTGAAGCCACATAGTTTGGAAATACTTTATAAGGATACATCATTAAAGGATGGAGAATTTAAGGTCAGTTTTCAATAAGGTCCAATATCGGAAGCTACAAACCTCCGTTGGTTTCTGTTTCATTTTAAATAAATTCGGAAATAGTGGCACGTTAAAATGGTTGAGGGAATTTTAAATGGGTACATTAACATGGTTGAAGAGAAGAACTGGAAACAAGAAGAGTTTATAAAGAAAAAACTACATAATAAAATACTGGAAGATTGACCGTGTGTATAGATGGAGTATGGTCCGGGTGCGGTAAAAAAAAACTCAAATAGTAGATAATTATACTATTTTATTGAGCCAAAGTTTCGCCCCACGTTGCAGGGCTTCGTCAGAGCTAAAAAAGATACAAACACTATAGT
>NW_027107367.1:1115654-1200073 GCF_000696795.3 Halyomorpha halys | reverse complement strand
ATATATAGCTAATATCGTATTGAAATTAAAAAAAAAGTTGGAGTAAGTTTAGTATATACTTTTAATAAGTATTGCCCTTTGATTGCCTTGTGACGTTATAAGGTGTTGATATCAGTCCAGCTAAGGTGGTATAGTCTAGTTATAGCCTAAGGCTACGCCATGGAATTAGGTTTAGTCTATTTTTTTTTTTTCATACCCTCCTATCAAGATTTTAGTGGGTATTTGCTACGTACATATAGGAGGTATGCTATATGTATTGCTGGGTGTGAAGGATACCTTGGATTGCCTTTTGGCATTATAAGGTTAGGTGAGGGGTCCAATGAAGGTTGTAACTTGGTTGGCTTACGCTAGTGGTTTAGTCTAGAAGTAAGGATAACCTCTTTAATAATGGCAGAAATAGTTTATTACACGGGAATCGGCAATGCAATATTTTAATCTCAGAATAGCAATGTTCTAGAGATAAAATTAGATTAGATTAAATCTAACAATGGCCAAAATAGTCTAGGCGTTTTAAATGCAATAGAAATAATGACTTATACTACTTTCATTGCCCTTCTCAGATTGCATTAGTGTAATCAAGAAAACAAGTGTTTTGGTGGGAGAGCCATGCCGATGTCAAAAAGTTTTGTAGGGTGTACAACACATTATCTATATTGATCATTTTTCAACTAAGCCCACCCTTCCTAAATATACATACATTAATTAGAGTATAATTAAAGATAGAGCCTGTAACTACCTTAAGGAGTTAGGTTTGATCCTAGACTTGGGACGGATAAATCTAAAATAGGTCAAATTCCAGACTAAATTAAGCTCTGACGAAAACCATTGTGTTGAGGCAAAGGAAATTGAATAAACAAATTTATTTTATTATTATTATTTTTTTACAGTTGAAAGGACCCGGGTTCGAATCCGGCTGGGCAGAATATTGTTTTCTGTCGCCCTTCTGGGGTTATCCCAGCCTCATAAATTGGACACAAATCTGGCGCTAGAGAGTGATTCTGACCAAATCGCCACCTGGCACAACCGTTGGTCAGTACTGCACCCATATAACCCTTTACGGGTTGTAGCGCTTCAGATTTTATTTTATATATATTTTTAAATATAGTGAGTTAAACATTGTACTGATAAATATTATTCAGTCGTGGCAGTTTTTTTTTGGGGGGGGAGCGAGGGTAGGGAGGGGGAGAACACTTCAATTGTTACAGCCAAAAATAATTTAGAACTAAATTAAAAAAAAAAAAGTAGTTACTATTAAAAAAACAAAAATAAAAAAACAACATGGAAACCCATCATTTCAGGTTAAGTTATAACAATACCATGGAGGCAAGAAAAATAAAAGAAAGACAATCAACTTGGGAAACATTAATTTACATAGAACTGTTCTCCAAAAACTTTTTTTTTTAACCCTCTTTCATTTGAAACTTCAATGAAGCTGACTTTTAAAGAGGCCGAAGACAAGCAAAAGTTTTAATAATCAATTGTATTGCTTCAAATTAAGACTGCCACCGGCAGAGGCTGATGGGCTTGGGGCGGGAAGAGGGTTGTGGCGCCCAAGTTTTTAGTTTAAGCAGGTTACCGAGGTAGCTATGCCTCCTGTTCAAGAACGAAACAAGATAAAAAATATTGTTCAGGGATTCGTAAAGGGCAATTTGGGTAAGCATAAAATGTTAGAAAAAGTTTTATTTTACGTAAATTGTTTTATGGTAATCTATTTTTCTTTTATAGCTCGTTTTAGCAGATAAGAACCCACCTAGAACACCGTGATAAGCTAGAGAAAAAGTCACACCCAAAAATACACGGGTACATGGAAAGTAGATCTATAAGAAATTACTTAATGTTTCTAGGACGAATAAAATTTTATAGTAAGCAAACATATTTTTCTCAAAAAAGGAATCACCCACTTCTCCAGTGATACAAAATATACACACAATAAAGATCTCCATACACGATCAAACTGTTGTGCAACAAACGGCCGCTGTAGTGAAATTGCTGCCTAACAGAAAGTCGCTGTCTGTATGGTGGGTTTGTTGCGCAACAAGCATTGTTGCGAAACAGTATGATCGTGTAGGGAGTGTTTAGAGATACAAAATTGTAAAAAACTATTACACCTTTACAAAGATATATAAAAAATTAAACACTGCGAATAGAAACTCTGAATAAAACACGGATAGAATAAAAGCAAATTATTCATACAATAAAATTATTAAATATATATTTATAGAAAATATAAAATCATAATAAACACCGGTTAAAAATAGTCAATTAATACTTCAAACATTTTACAGTTATAGCATTAAGTCTACATCATAATTAAAAAATAAGACACATCAAGCTGGTGAATAAATTTGTGCAGTGACAAACTAATTATAAAAATAGGGTTGCCGATAGTTCGATAGACAGCTATGGAAATTGATAATAATTTTTTTTTGGTTTTTTTCTCGGAACTCATGGCATTTTATTGAACATGATTTATCCTTTTTGCTTGAGTTACTTTATTGTATCCTTGTATAAAAAATAATACATCATTCTAGAGACATGCCAATTCAATTTTATATACATAATTTATGCCCATGCAGGTACCATAAATCTGAAATTACGAACCGCAAGGGAGAGGATGTTGGCTGAACGGAAAAAATGAAACCATTTTTCGAAACGCAGGATTATTTAAAAAATATTCTAAGAGTAATTTTTTGTTCTTATTTTAGAACTTTAAAATTGATCCTTATTATAGTTTGGAAACAAAGAACCGAGAGACCTTATATCAATACATATTAATTCAAAACTTTTTAAAAGAATTTCAAACCTTTGAAGTTACATTATAAGTACTAATTTATAAGTCTAATGCTTAAAATTTAATTAAATTGAAGCACAAGCAAACACTTCGGAATGAGGAAGACTACTGAACCTGTTTATAGTTTGATCAAGGAGTCGAGTCAAGTATAAATTACAGTAAAACAAACTATGCGTTAAATTAATAACATCAAACAGAATTTATCATTTATTTATTTATATCATTATCGATCTATCGGCAACTACAGATAAAAGTATCACATGACAGATGCTCGTAAAATGGGCTGTTGTATAAGTTAATACAATATAATACTGTATAAAGTGAAAATAATAAAAGAAAAAAAAGAGTCAAATTAAGCATGGTATTCAAAAGAACCTGAAAAAGTTATTTTATATAAAGAAACGATCCATAAAGAAAAAACATTCATGCTTTATTTAAATACCAAGCCAAAGAACAACAATACTAATCCTTCATAAAACAAGTCTACAAGCAAAAATATGTTAAGGGTTTATGAATAATAAGTATATGTATATACATAAACATACTGCTCTAAGGCATCATGACCTATTTTGTGGTCTCACTATCTTGTTTACAAAGTGTTCATAGATTTTCTCTGGTTGTGTTTGATGTCAGGTCTGATTGAGATCAATAATAAGAACTGAAGAATTGTTCGAGCAAGAAATGTGAATTAAATTGTGCATTGTGCATAGTGCGTGGTGTGCACATCCAGCCGATAGACCTTGAGAGAAATGAAAAAAAAAAGAAAAGAAAAAAAATGGCTGGGCATAGACAAGTACCAAGTGCATAGACATAAAATATAAAAGTAGTGAAGGTGCCTACAAACAACGAGTGAATGCACACTTACAAGTAAGTCAAGTGGATCCCATAATTCAAAGATTGGCGAAAGCGATCAAACAGAAAACAGAAATGATGTAGAAAATAGTACCATGGTTTGCTAAATCACTGTCACAGTTCCATTATCAAATAATAAATTATATAATAGAAATTAATATTAATTAAAAAAAAATCTATGTTCTAAACAAATGATGATGATTTGAAATAATATATATATATATAAAAAAAAAAATCATATACGAGGTTCATTTAATAAATAAACAGACATATTTAGAGGAAACGAAGCATAATGCTAGACTGAAGCTTCTGTGATTGATGGTTGACAACTCTGGGAAGAATGTCAGTCAGCTTTTCGATTACAATTTAAGAAAATATTATCTTTTGTTTAGGCTTTAAAAATAACGGCTCGAAGAAAGTTCTTTTGAATAAAGTGTTGTATGATCCGATTTCGGGCTTCCTAGATAACCGATTAAAGTCGTTACGCGGTGCGACTAAAATCGGAAAGTATTAGAAGAAATATTGTTTTAATAAGTCTTTGTAAAGACCCTACCAAATATCAGACCGACTATGAGTAGAAACGAAAATAAAACCCGATTATCGGTTTACACGCATTGCTCAGAATGGGGTATCGCGCACTTCCGATTTTGGTAACAGCCGGGTACACTTGTTTCGGATAGGCAACGACATCTCATTCACAGTACAACAAGAACCTTATGAAGTAGGTTGGTCAGGAAATAATTGTTAACTTGACTGGCCAATAGATGGATCTAGCAACTTGGAATCAAAATAATTTCTTGTTTCCTATTAGGAATAGAATGGAATACTAACTTCAAGGACCCGTGTTCGAATCCAGCTGTGGCAGATAATTATTATCTGTCAGCCCTGTGGGTTCAGGAGCTCTCCAAGGTCCATCCAGCCTCATAAAGTGGGTACCTTTAATTGAGTAAAAATCTGGTCGAGTGTGATTCTGACCAAATCACTCCTTGCACAACCGTTGGTAATTCCTACAAAGCACTGCATTCCTGACCCTTCATGGATTGTAGTGGTACAGATTTAATTTAATTAGGAATAGTACTACAGTCTGTGATATCAGAAAATTAACATTCATTACCGAAGAACACAATTTACTGATTCAATTGAAAATGAGGAGTTTCATAAGAAAATCAGAAGCTCCTGAGTGTTGAGTCGGTAGAAGTCAACAAAAGTCCAAACAGACTTTCGGAAACTGAACAACCTTAAGAAATATTCAATCTAAAGAATAAATACGGAAATTTTTCCGTGGTAGAAATTGATTTTGTGCAGTGGTAGAAAATTTTAAAATACGCAAAAGCGTAAGGGAAGAGAAAGGGCGTTACCAATATTCTGTAATTTTTTTTTGACACTGATGGGCAAATGCTCAACTTCAAAGGAACAATAGTTGAAACTATTGACCAAGTTAGACTTCCTACCTCCTTCTCCATACAGTCGTGTCCTTGTTCCTTTAGTTCAGTCCGATAAAGGAAGCTTGGGAACAAGTTCAGCAACGACAACGAGGTAAAGAAAAAAGTATAAGAACTTAGGGAATAAGACGATTGAACTAAAATATTCAACTGATTCAATGAACCGTTTTTTGATGTTGTTATTAGTCTGTTTGATTATTGTATGATCCTCATATAATTTAAAGTAAATGAAAATAAAATAACATTAAAAAAATTCTAAAAGATATATACTATTTTCCGAACATCATTTCTAAAACTGGATTCCTGAAATAAGATAATTCAAAAGCAAGTACATTATTCAAACAGAGATAAATGTGAATAAAGTTTGTACAACACTATGATTATATGGTGATGCTTACTTTGAGACCAGTATACACAGTAGAAAAATAATAATAAATGGTCCTAAGAATCTATGGATACCTAGATTGAAAAATATTATATTTTGGTGAATGGTTTCTTATAACTCGTCGAAACTCTCCTTTTCTGTTAACTTTCTGTTAAGATATTACAGAAACCATTCACAAATAATGATCCCAAATCCATGGAGTAAGAAAGAAACAACTTAGAAAAATATAGGACTCGAAGTAGATTAGCTTCATGCAAATATAATATTAGTAAATATGAAACATTTCTCAATGATTTGGAAAACCAGTTAATAGACATTCCAATAAGCTTGTGAATCAAAAATGAATCACGTGCAATATTAGAGCAGATTTTAGGTATTGACACGAAATTGCAAACATAATTGCGTGGCAAACTTCATAGAATACTAATGAAAAATAAATTAATATGAAGAATATTTACAATAAAATAATATCATTCCATTCCCTCTCTCAAAAGAATGCTCAGGTTCCATGTACACTTAAGAAAATTCATTTCACGATAAGTTCAAAATAGATACATCTTGAAATCAAGGAGACACAATCGAAAAAAATATAACATAAAGACAAATAATAATATTTTAAGACATAACAGATTACCTAAAACCAAAAATCCTTGTCATGAGGCTTTGAATAAAGGCATCCCAAAAGGATGTGGAGAAAAATAAAAACAAACTACAAATCCATTAAAAATCACTTAACATGACTAACTTATTGCATATAATTTTTATGACAAAACATCGATTAAATAAATTATTCGGTGTAGCATAAATAATTATTTAGAAAATGCCAACCAATGTACACTTGTGATTTGCTGTACCTTAGATACATGATATGAGAAAATAGTATAAGATGTATACTAACAAAAAATGGAATACCAAATAAAACAATGATATAGTCTTAGTTGCAAACAGACTGATAACAGAAGACCATACGAGGAATGAAAGAATCTCAAAAATAAATAACCAATCCTGAGCAATTAGTTTCGAATAATAAACTTTGTTAACTTGATTCATCAAAATGTATATTATTCGATCATTATTACAAAATTAATGATTTTAGGCAGAGCAACTTATATCAGAGAAGATAAGGGAGGCCTTAGTCCTCTTCTATTCAATGTTTTATGGACGAGATACATGCATTGGAGGACATCTCCAACATAATTGATAAAAGGAACCTGCATTCTGTCTTTGCCAAGAGCCTTCTGAAGACATTGTTCACCTAAACTCAAAAGAAAGGTTGGAACAAGCCCCTGTAGGGTGGAAAGATGAATTCCATTGAAAGGGAACTGATATAATTCCAACCAAAAGCAAATTGCTGGTTGTGTCTAGCCATACGGTTTGCGACGGTAAGGTTCATCAAGTGATGTACCACTTTCCCTGGCCAGGAACCACCATTAGCAATATATAAATAACATTGACAAATGAAGAACTTGGAAACAGAACCAACAAGGCAAAAATAATGCATTGCCAGATCTATAATTGCATAAGTGGGCCATAAGACTCAAACTAAAATGCAGTAACAAGGGTTATTACTACTATTACTAGTTATTAGGGTTATTATTATTATTACTATTATTACTATTGACTATAGCTGCTGATTTCAGTGTCGAGGTTAAACGGGAATATGCTACATACCAACACGAGGACACTGCTAAATACAATATTTTTTTCAGTAATGGACACAATCTTCTTTTTATTATAGAGGTAATAATAAAACGTAAATATATATAAAATTTTAAGGATTATTTGTTAAAACTGATAATATAAAACATCCCAAATGGTATCCAGACCTGTCTCCCCAGTCGGGACGATTGTCGGTGTGGAGGCGGGTCCTCGCCCGAGGTTGTTGACGGCTATGACGTAGAACTCGTACTCCGTGTAAGGGCTGAGTCCACGCACAGTATAGTACATCGTGATGATCCCGCTGATCTCGGAGTAGGCTTGGTTGGCGAACTTGGGCTTGTACTGGATGACGAAGTACTGGAACTCCTCTCCGGCCGGATAGGACCAGGAGAGGCGAACAGTTGTTGCCGTCACATCGGAGAACTGCACGTTAGTCGGAACGCTTGGAAGGGCTGAAAAAAAAATAACAAAAAGCTTTAGAAAAAGTAAAATGCAGAGCATCAATACAAGAGAAGAGAATGAATGAGGTATTAATATGCAGTGAACGATTGCACGGATCAGTAAGTTTTAACTTTCGAAGACGTTAAGAGAACTAACTAAAATGACAAACAAGACAGTTCAGGTCAGAGCGCTTTATAAGTAAATTGAGAGTTATTTGTTTTATATATCTTTGAAATGATATAAAGTAGTTACTCTAACAAACAGAATACCTCAGCATTTTGGAAAGCAAGAATGGAATTTTTTAAAACTTATCCATAGCCCAATACACATAGCCAAAATTTTATTTAAGCCATTCCGTAATTTAGAAAATCCGTCAAATAATCCTGGGAAAGGATAGCTAGTTGAAACTTTTTCTTTTCTGAATAAAGAAGCATGTAATCCAACAGATAACTGTACTTCTTGAGTCCTAGAAACAATGCAAGTTACCATTTTTGGGAGTGTTGTCTCTTTCCCTCCACCTCCAGAAAAAAAAGATACTGGGCTTCCTGAATTCTTTACCAACTAAATTTCTTAAGATCCAAAGAAATCACCAAACACAGTTGTTGAATTAGTTGGCAACGGAAGTTCAGATGGTCGTTTAGGTGCCTAAATTGAGTCCTGAACCGTTTCAGAGCTAAAACTATAAGGAATCATTTTTGTGTTTTACTGAAATTGAATCATAAACCTTGTAAACCGAACTGAAGAATCAAGATTAAATAAATGTAGTATATATAAAAAGACCTTCACTGGAATGCATTGAAATGGAATGAAGGACTATCTTTTTTATTAACGAATAGATAAAAACGGTTACCTAAGCGAACCGTGATTAATTAAAAAAACTAGAAAGGTTAGACGGAATATAAATTAAAAAAAAAAAAGGGTCATGATAGGGAGTTTTCATTCAAAATTGAAAATAACTTTTGTGGTTAAACGGAAATCAATCTATGGTTACGATGGAGTTGATATGTGATTGGAAACAGAAATGGAAAAGGGAAAAAAGTCTCTATTCGAAAGGTCGATGGTCGGAGAGGTAATATCCAAAAATGTTTTTACTACCGTGGTCGAGGGAACAACAAGCGATCATTTTTAATCAAATGTTACCACCTTAAAAATGAGTTTTCTGACCAAGCTCCTATCCATCCATTTATTGAGATAGTCCTCCAAAAAACATTTTCCCTACCCACCCTGCGGTGGCCGGGGGATTCGGATTCCCAATCAAACAAATGAAAAATAACTCCAAAATTTACATGTAACATCCGACCAAGTGCTCCCACAGGGGTTCGGCTTGTTTTAACAATGGTCAACCGCAAAGGTGGGAATATTAATTCTGATTACATCTCCCGCTTTTTTCTTTATTTATATCCAGATCGCGTATCAGTTTTTTTCCAATGGTCATACTTATATTCGCATTATTTCAAAAAGAAATGTGCAGCGCTCTAACGACAAAGGTTTTTATAAAGAAACATTTTTTCTAAAAATAAAAAATCTTCTCAGAGTAAATTAATAATGAGTTTGGAAGCCAATCAAAAGAAGCTATGTCATCTTCCGCAACGATTTAAAAAAAAATAATAATTTTAATAGGATTTCTTAAACTATCTATTAATTTTAATTATTCTATCTATCTATTCAAACAAAACAAATAATTCTGATCAGATATTGCAGAAAGATAAAATGCTATTTCAAAGCCCAAATATTCGAAAATTTGTAAAACAAAATCTTAAAAATGACCACACGATCTCCAACCAAAAAACATAAGCTATATTATGTTTTCGTGACCAAATGGTATAAGTTTTAGAGATAAAAAAAATGTTTTTGTGATTAAAAAAATGATTTGAACTGCACTACATATATTAATTATTAAGTTTTTCCAAGTTGGACCTACCTCTAGGAAATCATATGTGATGCGAATTCAGAGGAACAAAAGATAAAAATAAAAAATAGGTGACGAAATTTTAATGATACCTCCCTAGGAGTCATCCATTATAATGCCGTAATAAATTCATTTCCCATACATGAAATAAAAATAATAATAAAATAAATCGATAAGGCTGACCTCTGGAGTACTCATGTTATTGTAGGGCTTAGGAGTGAACTTTTAATGCCCGAGTTAAATTTCTAACCCTGAACAAATTGAGCTCTCAGGAAATAGGTCACAACGACAAAAACATGGCTAAAAAAAATACTGATGAAGAAGATCCTATAATAGAATAGATAACTCAAATGGGATCTTTAAAAAAATTCAATAATTCGTTAATATAACAGGTATTCAAAAAAGTAAAAATAACTGAAAAGCCGCATTATTTTTCAAAGCGTTATTACACCAGGATTTATTTTCAAATACCCCAGTGAGGGTTGAAGAGATAACAAAAAAAAATTAATTTAAGGGAATTTCAATTTCAAATCGTTCCAAAAGTTGGATAATGATATCCAATCCGGTTGATACCCGATGAATTTTGTTGGATTACTAGATAGTAATAATACCGATAAGGATGAAAAATAAGGATAAGGCAATTTAAGGATAAAAGGGAAGTTTGAGGGCCTCCTAAAACTGCAAATTCGTCTTAAATGATATTTATTTACAGTGCTCCCTCAGTTCGCAGGTTTCGGAAATTTTGCCTTAACCTGGACCCGCGTCTCTAACATTTTGTCCATTGAAGGATTAAAAATGAATTAGTGAAACGTTGAACAGTTGGTAATTAACAGATATTTCAAAAGCTGAAATCTCGGTTTGGACTTTTTTTTATAATAGCCAATTTGTATGCAACGTTTCAACCTAGATCATTTTCCACATGTTGGAATATTTAAAAGTAATTCACAATTTTACAACATGGCTAAAGAGAATAAATAATCTTTTCTCATCACATGGCTTTGAATTACCACCTTACTAAAATCCTCACGTTTTGTGTGGATTGGTCTAAAAACGTGCTGAGGTTATGGCAATTTTGTTATTTGGGAAAAAAAATTAAAGGATCAAAGGAGATGAGAATTTTAAACAAAGAAGTTGTATTTCTCAGTTGCTGTAAAAATATGTATTTAAGTGTTTCTCAAAGTGCAATTAACGAATACTAACTTTCTTACTGTCAAGAATTCAACAGTATTCTTCAAAAGATAACGAAGTTGTGTACATGTGAATGTGATCCAGAGATCGGGCGCTCTCGGCTCTTTCCGATTTCCCATCTCTATAAACTTGTTAATATATCTCCTTTTTATCTCTTTAGTTAACTATCAAATTCTTTCATCATTCATATCTATACAATTTTTATTACTGTTAACTATGCAAAATAGTGAATTATTTCAAATAAACAAATTTAAAGGAAGATTTTTTGAATATTAGTAATTTTAATTTTAATAAAACCTAGCTTATTAAAAAAATCATTTGATTTTACATTAATACAATGAATTTAATCAAAATATTCAGAGCCGTTTTTTCCGTTAACATCCAAGAAATACTTCTCTCCTTAATGTTACCTCAGTTTCGAACGAATTTTAGTTTTGGAGGTACTGTTCTCATACACAGGCCATTTTGTTAATGTTAAAGATTGATTTTACGTTGACATACCGAGATTAATCAAATTATTATTCATTTATTTGTTTTTTAGATTTAAAAAATTGTTAAAAATGGATTATATAAAGTCGTTTTTATTGTCTAAGTTAATAAAATTTCAAATATTTACTTGTCTTACATACTCAATTTCAATGTCATTCGACTTTTGTGAAGGTTGTTGACACACAACAGACCGGTTTATTTAGTTTAGACTTGGTGTTTAGATCCACGGAACCTCAAAACTTGAATTGAGATCACAACATTAATAATATTAATTATTACTTGTAGGTAGGAGAAAGTAAAAACAATATGAAAAATACTAATATCTATCTTGGATTAAAATCACATTTAAAAATATACATATATATTCTAGTTTTTTTAATATATATTTGCAAAAAAAAAAAACTTTTTATGAAGTAAATTTTTTTATATATTATTAAGTATCCACACGATTTGTTTCGCAAATAAGAGCAAAGGTTTTCAAACCTAGAAAATAACGAAAAAATAAACACGCTATATAAACCTTAGCTATTAGGAAAGGGAACCTCAGATAGGAGAAGCGCTTCGGGTAAATTTTACAATAAATAAGAATTACAATAATGAGAGGGCAGCCAACCCCACCTCCCACCCCCCAGTAAATGGGCCATTAAATCAGGATAATGTTGCCAAACCGGCTACCCTACGGCTATTAGTAGCAACCCGGTTAGGAAATGTACCTACACTTAACTCTACAACAAGGTCAAATAGCCATTTCAGCATATATTCAACTCTGTGCCTACTAAGTGACTATTCATTGATGACAAATACAGGAACCTCTAGAGTTAGGATCCATAAATACTTTTAAATTATTAAATTTCACTGCGTTATTTTAACGGTGTACAGTTGAAAACAAATCATTTATTTACAAGGAAGTATTGTGTTCATAAAAATTTTGAACTCGAGTCTCCGACGTAAATACACGTTTTGAGTTATCTTGAGTCCACTTGTATGGCTGCGAAGTCTGGGGATCGGCATCCTTTACGAAAAGGAAAAAATTACAATATTTTCAAAATAAAGTCGTAAGAATTGAAGTGGATGCTCCTTGGTTTGTAAGAAACTACCAATTGTATCGGGGATTACAAATAGAGACAATAGAGGATTACATTAAAAAAGGTTCATGAAGTTCCACTCCCTGGTTGACAAGTTATGTTATTTGTCAGTTCTGTTGTTGCCACGCTAAAATTTTATTTTAACTTAGTTTCTTTTCTTTTTCTTAAATTCACTTTATTATTTTTTTTCTATTAGAAGCCAATTATTTATTTTGTTAAATCCATAAATGTTATTGTTTTTTTAATTAACTTTATTTTAATCTATTTATTTCATCTTATTTTTTTTTTTTAATTTAAAACATTATACATAGTTACAGGTTTATATAGATAGGTTTGTATGAGACAATAACCCCCATAATTAAATGTTAAAAAAAGAAAAAAACATTACCTCTTATATTAACCATTTAAGGCCCACTAAGCCGATCTGGTATTAAGTAAATAAATTTTTAAAAAATCTACACCTCATTAAAAAAAAAAAAAAAAAAAATAAGAAAAGAGTCCACTTAACCAAGTATCAACCAAATAAAATGGTTAATTGTGTGTGAACAGTGACTTGTTTATATTTGTGATGTGAAAGTAACTTTTAGGATAAAATGGACTGGCTGGAAATGCCACTTTATATAAATAAATTTTTCACATTTCTTAAATTTTCTCAAATATGGCTCAAACGAATTTTGATTGAACTCGGTAAATCAACGTAAAAATTAATGATCCTCAATATCAGTAAGGTCATCAATGAAATAGTTTAACAGAGCTTAATTGACGAATATTTAAACAATCTTCCTCTAAATTATCTTTAATTTGGTTTATTCGAAATAATTAACCATTTCGCATTGCTAACAGCAATACAATATGAAGCATGAATGAATTTGATATTTATTTAAGGGAAAATATAGACAGCGGTTTAGACAGGAAAATTGAAGACTGCCGAGTGTGACCGATCTCTCCCGATTTCAGACTTATGTTTGCTACATTTAATTACACAATTTAATACGAAATAGAGGAGAATATTGATATTATATTGCATATATTTTCATGCAATTAATGTTATATATAGTGACTAAAAGGTATTTGATCCTCTGAGTCATGTTTTTTACCCAGTGATTTTGTACGTACCATAAAATTTGTATAATCAATATCAATGGGCAATAAACCAACCGACAATAATCTATAACCAAAATATAATTTGATATATACTTTTGAGAGCTTAAATCCTTTTTAAATTCTCTTTTTATCACTTAAAAATAAAATATATTTCTAACCCTTGGACAAAATTATTGATTCCCTGGAGTCCCAATACTCTAAGCAACTTCTCCAGTAATCTATTTCTACGGCCAAAAGTTTATAGCCAAATGCTGTTTTTACAACCACACTTCTCACTCTCAAACGGTTTAAAAAAAAATGTAATTTCCTGGGTTCCGTAGGCCTAATTTGGCAGATTGTTCAAAATGGCCATTGAATATTTTTTGGTTTATAGCTAGTAACATCTAATGTAGTACTAGTAACTACTAATAAGGACTACAAGTAGTTACTAATAGGAACCCAAATTGAAGCTCGGTAGTGCACTATAAAATATCGTACTTAATAATCATATCTCATCTCCTTGTAAAACATGCGGAGCTATCGGTTATAATACTAAAAATATATTCCAGTCGTTTTGAAAAACATGCCATATTAAGTCCATGGACACCCCAAGGAATAAACTTTTTACCATAATTTTGATGTAAGATTGCATTAGAGTACAATAATTTCTAATATTATAATAAACTAATTATATCACACTGATTATCCATACTTCTAGGTACAACAAACGTTTAAACTATTTTTATCAGACTATAACTGAATATTTTAATTTTTCAATTAAAGATAACTTAAGTGTTGGGCGCCAGAAAGTTCCCTGCTCCAAATCTGCTATTTGAAATACTGGCATTCAAACATTTTACATCAAAGGAAATTTTACAAGGGATAATTCTTGAGAAAGGGTTGCCTTGTTAAAAAGCAAAGATCCATAGAAATAAAATCAATGTATAAGTCATTCCTTCAATGTGTTAATTATTTTTTTAATATCTATCTCACATCACAGATCAGGTATATTGGTTCATTAATAATTATTAAAAATTAATTATGAGGAAAATGAATAAAAACAATTAAGAATTGCTTACATTGCACTTTGACTAGAGTGGCTGCTTCGATGATGCCTAGCGCGGTGGACGCTATGCAGGTGTAGTTGGCGCTCTCCCTGATGTTCTTGAGGACCAGGACGTTCCTTCCGATAGGCAGCTTGTCGTCTGGGGTGAGGTCTTGGGCCGGCTCCCGCCTCCACTTGACGTAGGGCATCGGCGAGCCCACCGCGACACAGGTCAGGTTCAGATCCGCCCCCAGCGTCACCTCCAGCATCGGAGGCGGAGGGATCGAGAACTGCGGCGGGACACGCCTCACTGTAACATGAAAGAAAAGTTCAAATATTAGTTGAAGGTAAAGATGGATGTAACAAATCCTCATATCAAATAATAGCAACACCAATCCAAATTGAATCATTCGAAAAATAAAATAATTTAGAACAAAATGAACCGTTTGTCACTTTACGAATAGTTCAATACATTTGCTATGTTGTTCACTTATACCTAATAAGTTATTAGATTTTTTTTAGTTACTTTACATTTACATGTTTCTATCCCTAGTAAATGGGCTTTTTATGAACAGATGAAGGGGGTGAGTAATTTAAAAAAAGTAGTTTTTTTCAATGAGTAGGTTATCAACGATTCGGGGAATCAGAAGTAAATTTTCAGCAAGTCACGATCTTCACCATACTTCTGTCCTAATCTATTGGAGTAGTTTCTTTTTTCCTTTTTTTTTTAGTAATGAAAAAGTGGAAGAGTGATCTACTTGAGTTAATTTATTATATTTTCACCAGATTGATTGAGTCACAACAAAATATTATTTGAAAAATTAAACATAAGTTGTTTTTAATTAGACCTCCACGACAGTAAATTTTGGACTAAATAAATTTATATGAGTAATGGGTGAAATATTTTAAATTTGATGACAGAAGATTATTTAATATTTCGTTTTATACAGTTAAATGAAGAAAGTTCAAAAACGTAGATTTCAGTTTAAATTTTGATACATACGAAGCAGTAGATCCCGCTTATACATTCCTTAATTTCCGACTCTCGTTGTCTAGTATTAAAAACAATTTTTTCCAATTACATTAATTATTCCCAATCTTTTTTAAAGTACTTTCTGTGGTACATATTGTTCCAGCCGAGTGGTACTAATGTGTGAATTACCTTATGTTCTCATGATATGTCTAGTATTTTCAAAAGGGGACAAATACGAAAAAAGAAGAGGAAAATGCCATAGCGATAAAAAAAAAAAAAAGTATGTTTTTAATTTTTGAAAACTAGTATAATTCAATTAATATGAAAAAAATAAATAAATACAATAATATTTTTGTGTCACAAGCGAGTGATACAGGCGTGTTGAGTATCTACCCATTAGGTAGCACTAATGACGTTTTTACATTAGCAGGCTCGTGCCCGTCTTCTTTTCAGGCACTACGGAAGATTGTTAGGGATGGACGAGGAATCAAGATTAGAAACTAGTGGGTTTGGGTGGTTATGTAGTTTATAATGGAAGGAATGATATCTGGTTCGGGCTAGTTCGGTTACATAGGGAACATTAAGGTCTTCATGTATGATTTTATTTGTGACAAAGTAAGGAGTATTGAGGATTTTACGATGGATTTTAGATTGTAAGGATTGGATACGAGAGGAATTCGAAGGTTCAGTGGAACCCCGAAGCTCAACTCCGTATGTCCAGGCCTTATTACAGTCATGTAGTCTTTTGAATTGAAAAAAGTCAAGTTAGATTACTAAAAGACGTACTAAGTTTCCTCCACTGTCCTTGATAAAAAAAACTTCAAATAAACAAATTCTAAAGATCCTATTGAATTATTCACAAATTTGCTCCAGTTCATTCTATTCAGCATTTTATGAAAGGTAAGCATAGTACGTTTCAGAATTTTGGCCCCATTGAGCCACTGATCTAGGTAGTTTTATAACTCTATTCAAGGTTGAACAAACCAAAAGAAAAATCCTCAAGATGGGTAAAGGTAAGTGCTAACAGTGTCCGAGCTGTTGGTTAAAGGAGGAGAACTGCCTAATATAATGGCTAAGAATTGGGGGAGAGGGTAGTGCAACATTGTTTCCACAGGAATTAGGGAAATGGTAACGATTCTTTTAGGTAACTTCCACTTTACCTGAGCCACTAACAGGAGTATATTAACCCTAGTAACGGTCGTTGGGGGTCTGGATAACTACCTTGTTATGATATCCGTCACTTCACCAGCATTAAAACGTATGAGCCAGGTACATAGGTCATTATATATTTCTCATCATGTTAATTAGGGACAAAACAAACTATTTACACTTCAATAGCTGATTGCCGTTTGGGAATAAAATCTAGGGGACGGATCGAAGAAACGTTGAGGAAAGGGTTTGTGATTGGAATAACCCAATTTATTAACTGTAGAAGTAAACAATATGGCGTAAACTCTAACTCCAGAACTGTCTTTCCCTTATAAAATTACTAAAAGTACTAATACCAAAATTAAGAGATAAAATAAGTTTTATTTTAATAATTCCAGTTAATGCTAACGTTTTTACGAATTACAATTAATCAGAAAAGTAATTTAGAAAAAATTTAGCATACAAGTTACTCCCCTGACAAAAACAAAGAAGATTTAACATTAATTTGTCCAATCTACTATTGTATAGGGATAAGCATACAGTTAGAGAAATGCTGAAGCTGTCAAAACATACTTAAATTGCAGATGAGCTTAAAATAGCACAACTTGAAGGGATCATTTACAACTATTTCATTATTCGTTCAATCCAGATTAATGTTTGTTCAGATGACAATGGCGGTGGAGAACACTTTAATCGCCCGGTTTGGCATGACTTAATTTGCATTTAGTCGACCGATCTCGGATCTCTCAATAACTGGGTATGTTAAGTGTTCTATGAACGGAAACCGTAACAAACAACATGTAAAAATGTTAAATATTAGAAATTAATAATTTAAAAAATGTTTAATATTTTGTTATTGCTTCCTTATTCTTGTTCATCTTATCATATGACCAGCTTTAAATGACATGTCACTTATACACGTTAATTACTAACTTATTTAATTTCTTAAAACATTATTTATTAAATAATTATCTTAAAAGGCTTAGCGAATCCGAATTTCCGATGCCGATACCACCAATTGCTGTCTACACACATCTATTCTATGTGTAGTCTACACATTCCATATACAATGATTTAGTTTTTTCTTAAATAATTATTGTTATAAATATGACGAATAAAATTGAACATTTAAAACAGTCAAAACAAAGCACAAAATGCTCAATACCTATTTTATGTCAGATGACATTCCAGCAACTAAACTAGAAATTCTAATATTAAAATATAAAGTTTTCATGAATACTTTGAAAGTCGCATAGAATAGGAAAATATTCAAATATGTCTAACAAATAAGTATTTAATTGCTTCCAAAGCTTTGAAACAGATATTTTCAATTTGTTACACTTCGACTATTTCATCAACAGAATGAACTAATTTTGCTTTTTGGAATTAATCATCTATATAATGCAGGTAAAAAAAAAAAATCATATAGATGCGGCAATAATTAAATATTAATTTAAAAATTCAATAGTTTGAATTTTGAGGAAAGCACTATGGTTTACTAAATAAATTAAAATTTAAAATGTTATCGTATAACACAGGATTAGATGAATATTAAATGGATTGGTTGCGAAACTAAATTATACAAGGTTTGACTAGTTTAACGAAGATTTAAACCAGTAAAACTTCAATTGAATTATATTGCGTTAATAACATTTGACTAAGCTCATCAAATATACATTGTATCAAATATATTGTCTATCAAATAAAAGTTAATTAATTAGTTCAGCTTGGAATAACTGATTTAGAATGACTTTCGATATTCTCTTCGGTATTCATTGTAATAATATTAGAATATAACCATAATTGACAAAGTTCCCATTATATTAGTTAATACTAAATAATTGACAATAATTTCCCAAAATGAGCATCAGCGAATAAACGTGCACTTTCAAATTTTAAGAAGAGTTAAATTTTTTTAGCTAGTCGATTACTCAGATTATAATAAATAATATAATAATAAATCGTAAAGTTTCTCACCGGTACCTAATTTTAAAACACCGGTTATCGGTACCTAATTTTTTCTTACTATCCGATTTTACCAAAATTTAATAAATCCTAATTCTATAATCTCTTACTTTTCCTGGCAATGACCGGGAAGATACTCAGCTATTAGGTTACTGTTATTTCACTATCTAGGTTAATGTCATCTATGGCCAACTTTATCAGTACTATCATATGTTTTTTTTTCTAAATAATATTCCGAGAAATTATTAATTTTAAACCTAATATAACTATCAGCTGAACGAGAAGCACGGAGGATTGAAAGGTATCGGGCCAAATCAGCAGAACCTTATTGTGAACATATTAGTTCCACTCGAGAGCGATTAGTTCAACAAACTCCGGACAAACTTGGCCTGTTTAGATTGGGCGGAGTTGCACTTTTGCCCGATAACCTCCCCAGCCACTTCATCTTCTATTAACCAGCTGAGAGTTCAAATTTGTAAGTTAACTTCATCGGCCCGTTCAAAATCTAATGAAATCACTTCATGATACCAGGATTAGGACATGCTGAACTGCAAATGAAACGCTCTTCAGAACTTTCAATAGATAAATCTCTTCAGAAGATTAGATCTCGATGATTTTGAACTTTATTTTTAATATAAATTAATACTAATATAAATTTTATTGACATTCAAGAAATTACATTTTTCTGACTATAACGCCTGCAGAGACCAGTTTAAGTTTTGAAAAATGTGATGGGCCAAAAAAAAAACAAAAAAAAAACACCGAAAATTATTCACTTTTTCAGTAACTGACCATTTTGACGGTTAACATTTGTCAAAACTTTATAAACTGGTCTCTGTAGGCCCTACAGTCAGGGAAATACAGTTTCTTGAATGATGATAAAATTTTTGAAAAAAGAGATTTTTAGCCTATATTCAAATTTTCTGCCATTTGTGATGAAACGAGTATCAATAGATACAAAATTGTTTGAGATAATTTCGGTAAAAAGCGGTCTAGAAACAGAGCTACCTCCTAATTGGTGCTCTCTCTCTCTCTCTCTCTCTCTCTCTCTCTCTCTCTCTCTCTCCTCTCTCTTTCACGAACCGGCCAGGAAGGACCACGCGAATATCATTTTCGATTCATCCTTACACCTTCCGCCTTTCTTCTATTCCAATACCCTTTCATCCTATAAGATTGTTCCTCCCGCTCTTGCTCAGACCATTTTCTCTCTCGTCTCTCCTTCTTTCTTAGAAGAACCCCAACCACTTTTAGTTTATTCTCAAAATGCTCTCTATTCAAGCAATCTTCATCCGTTATTTTAAGTCTCCCCAGTTCCTCTTTTACTTGTTTTACATATCCTCCTGTAGATGCAGACTTAGTTGAAAAGGCTCTCATTTCAATCAAATGTAACTCTTCTGGTCCTGATGACTGTTACCAGGTCTTCCAAATATATTTCCTCATTGGGTTTTCTCCTATACCCCTCTTGCGTAATTTTGGATCAATGAATCCTCAGAATTTTTCTCTCTTAATCTTCAGGACCATGGACCTGCAGGCTGACTGTTTCCTTGCCATACAGTGTCACTGGTCTTACTACTGTACTGTAGGGTCTTATTTTTGCGTTGGAAGACAAATTATTCTTGTTTTAGACTTTTCTAGAGGCGTTTCCGTTCAGTCTTTCCAGTTCGGTTATTTAAATTTTTTGATTACTTTCAATCAGTCTATATAATTAAAACAAAACCTATTAAAATTTATTATTATTATTATTTTAATAAGAAACTGATCTAAAAATAGTAAGCAAAATTCCAAGGCTCAAGCCTCTGAAAAAGAAGCCAATGACAAAACGGGCTACATTCAAACATCCGGATGATGACATATATCCAAGCCAGGATAAGCTTATCTCACACCAACAGTTACCTAAACTATATTAATCAAAAAATGATAGTGCATCATTCCATTCCAATTGACTATACGGATTAAAGATAAGTTTTCTCTCATTAATAATTAAACCATTAGTTTATTTTTTTAATGATTTTAAACCAGATTACTCATGCATCAAATACTTATCAATCAACGTTTCGGCAAACCCATTTCAAGGTTTAGTAAATCCATACAAATTAATTTGAGCTTTAAACTAAATTTTATTACCATTACAGTATAATATTGTGCCATAAATGGGTTTATTTATTATTATTTAATGATATGTCAGTCACTGTACTCAACAAAATTATCAACATGAATAATCAAATCAGGCATTAATGTATAATCTAATCAGTTATTCGCTAAACAATTAGTTGGATTTAAAATAAACTTTGCCTCTTTCCTAAATTTCACTCCCATTTTATACAGGACGTTATAACTCGACGTTGTTTAATATTAAAAATGATCTCTGGCAGTAATCGCCGATGAAAAGTTTATCCCCTTTTTCATGACAGACATGAATAGAACAATATATTTTTTTTATAACCATCCTGAACCATAATACAAATTAATCCCCCAACGATGAAATGTAGAACATTTGCAAATGGAAATAAAGACTTAATTACTTTTTAAAATAAAATGAAATTGGTAAAGAAAGTAAATAAAAATAATTATCATATAAGCTAAAATGTGACATAAAGAATAAAATCTTATTAAACATAATATCTTTTTATGATCAAATAATTAAATTTCAATAATTAATTAGTTTTTATTTCAAACTAATATTAATTAACTCTTCGTTCCTATTCGAGGAAGACTTGAAAATAACATTAAAAAAAACAGTATATGGGTTTTAAGTGAATATTTTGGTAACAAAAAACTGGTATGAATTATCCAAAACGCCACAAAAATAAAATAAAATGGACTAATATTTTCCGTACCAATTGTGAAGTTGATAACTCATTACCTAATTAACTACATTTATTAACTTATTCAGGTTTTATTATAATTATTTAGTGGAAAGCTCAATTATATCACACCATGCTGATATAAGTTGGGGGAACTATCTTCGACAGATCTGCTATGAGTTTGGATGACTTAGATGTTGTTGGAAGAACTCCTACAGATTTAAATAACGCTTTTACCTCTCTCCAGATAACAGCGGCTAGAGTGGGTTTAGAGGTTAACGAAAACACCAAATACATGCACACAGGCCCACAGCCAGATGTGAACGAACCATCACATTTTATAACTGGAGGATTTTCATTAGAAAGGGTGAAGAGGTTCATCTATCTTGGATCGCAAGTAAACGCGGATAATGACATTCAAGCAGAAATATATTGCGGAATTATGTCCAAAAATAAATGCTATTTCGGCTTACTGAAGCATTTCTGGAACAGGGCTATTTCCCAAAACACCAAGATATAGCTGTATAAGACCCTGGTGAGACCAGTTCTCACTTATGCTTCAGAATGCTGGACATTACCTAGGTCGCAGGAAGCCTTTCTGCTGAGGTTCGAGAGGAGAATATCGAGGAAAATTAATGGCCTGGTTTGTGCTGATGGGATCTGGAGGATGAGAACAAATGAACTGGCAGGCCTCTACAGGAACCCGGATATTGAAAGGGTGATCAAAGTGGGCAGGCGATGTATTAAGAATGACCCAGGATCAGATTCCTAGGATGATCCTGGACGAAAGGATATATGGGACAAGGAGAGTAGGAAGACCCCGGCTTCGATGGATCGATGGAGTGGCAGCGGATGTCTATCTTGGGAATCAGCAATTGGAGAGGACTGGCGGACGAAGTTCCGGGAGGCCTTGACTCTACAAGAGTTGTAGCGCCAAATATGATGACGATTCTAATATAAAAACTTATAGATTTAATGAAAAAAAAAAAAGTGTCAACTTACAATATGTAGCGGGTAATAGTGATATGATATTCAAAAATAATTATTAAAAACATCAATTGCCATTAAATAATTTATTAAGAGAAAATTAAAAGTTATTTAAATAACAATAAAATCTAATCTTTTAGAATAAAATGCGTCTTTAAATAATAAAACAAATTTAAAATTCGTTTCATGTTACCAAATATTTAGGATAATGGAATTTGCAAATTAAGTAAACTTAGAATAAGTTATAACTTTGTTAATCATCTTAATATTTTCTCTCAATCATTTGACATCACCTATTAAGAATTATAGAGGCAAAACTCTAAAAAAAATTTCTAGTTAGGACAATATAATCACAATATAAACGTCTCCTCTTTTACGTTTATTAGTAGTTAAACTTAATTTCAACACCTTGTCAGAATGAATGCGACACACAGCATGAAAGAGAACAAAATTTAGCATATGGTTATATATAGGTGGCGCATATCAGTTTTGGTGGAGTCTAGTAATCCCAAATAAATAGGATAAACATTTATTTTATTTTTTAAAAATTTATTTATTGATATATACAATTATATTAAAATATATACAACTCGTAAATATGATGTTAGTTATAAATAGTTATGGGATATAACTCTAATAACATTTCTAGTGGAGAAGATCTCAAGCTCATCTTCTTTTCAGATGCCTGCTAGGATTAAGAGGTAATGAAGGAGAAGCGAAGTTAGAAACAAGTGAGTATCGGTAGTTGGGAAGTGTATCATGAAAGCATTGGTATCTGGTTCTGACAAAATTGGCAACATATGGAACATTGAGGTTCTAATGGATGACTTGATTCGTGGTAAAACACGGTAAGGAGCATTAAAGATTTTGGATTTTAAGGATTGGATACGAGAGGAGTTCGGTGGTTTCGTCAAGGCCCAAATCAGTCTCAAAATAAAAGAGACAAAAAATGTTAGGAAAGTTGTAGTTTAATTTACTTTATAGTTTCTCAAAAATTTTAAACGTCGTTTTCTATTTATGATTAATTCAGAATTACAATGATCTCAACAGGCAATATACACATCAACACAGGGACATGATCAAAACTGATTTCCAAAATTCAAACATGTATGACAATAACGATTTATTTATTAGAATACTATTTTAATACACGTCGAAGCGTAACGCTGAATGTAAATCAAAATTATATAATGAATAATATTAAGGAATACAATTGGAATTATTTCAGGTATATCTACAAAGGTCTTATACCTAGCAATGAAAACATGAAGGTTAGGTAAAACATATTACCGCACCAATTAGCTAATTGCTTCAAATCAATTATGTGCTCCACTAATTGGAACGTTTAAGCAAATGTAGTATAGGGATAATTTTCAAGTTATGCTGAGTGTATCGAAATTTGAGGTGGATATTATCGGCACAGGCAATTCATAAGGTAATAAATTATGCTCTTTCTTATCTTTAATCGTAACTAGGAAAGAAATCGTAAAACTATCATTCGGACGAATTGGACCTGAATTGTTGGAAAACATATCAAAGTTACTGGAAAAGGGATACAATTTAGAAAATGCCAAGTATAGGCTTATACCGTCATCTGTCGTCGAAGCAATTTCGATCATGAAAAGAAAGAAACAATACGTTATTGTCTCTCTGTATGGAAGCAATACCGTACAAAAAGAACAATCAGGAAAAGTTGGAGTTCATACATGAGTGTATATTGTAGAAATATTTTACAAAGAAATATTAAAAATAAGAATTTTCGCCATGAACAAGGTATTATATATTGATAAAGACATAAAATTGAGAATAAAAAAATATTGAATACAATGAGATTATTAATGTGATAAATACTGCCTATAAGAAAAGGATGATGTAATTACTATATTGGTGTCGTGATGTTTTTTATGAATAATAGATATAAGATTTGTATTATAATTTTGAGTGGATAAATATCTGCAACTTATGCATAACTTACTTATTATAGGCATTCATTTGTATCTAAATGCAATAGTTTTTATTTAAAAAACAGTGAATTGGCTGGCTAAGAAACGGGTATAATAATAGAGCAGTACTGGGACATGCTAGAGTGTATAACCTATTGCGCTTTTCCTTATCCTACACATAGGCAAGGAGATCCCTTCAGGTCCTTTTCGATTTTCTACAGGTATCATTGGGCACGCCTGTTGTATTAGTGGAGCCAGTGGCGTAGCATAATAATAATAATAATATTTTGTAAAACTTTGAACCATTCATTTCATATTTTTTGTCGCTCCTACAATTTGGAACTATTGAATTGTATCGGGAATTAGAAATAGAGACAATAGAGAATTATATATATAAAAAAAAAGGTTCATGAAATTCCATTTCCAGTTACCTAAAGTTAAATAAGAAGTGACCTATAACTTGGGAAATCCAACCAGAACCCGAAGACTGATACCCAGGCTGCAGCAGGACATCCTGTTATAAATTATATATTGTCACTCAAAAAATTTTATATTATTTTATTTCTTTTTTTTTCTCTTCATCTTTTTCTTAAATCCAATTTCTTTTTTTTCTCTCTTTTTTGTCTATTATTTATTTTGTTAAATCCATAAATGTCATTGTTTTTGTCATTAACTTTACTTTTATCTTTTATTAAGAATTATTATTTTAATCTATTTATTTTTTCTTAATTTTTTGTTTTATTTATTACATTGAATATAGTTAGGGGTGTCTTTTGTATGAGACTATATACCCCCCCCATAATCAATTTTCAAAAAAAAAAAAGTAACTCTACATTAACCATGAAGGCCCATCAGGCCGATCTGATATTAAATAAATGAATAAAACTTCAGTCTAAATTTCAATTTACAAAGTTTTGAAGTAAACTAGTAAAATAGTATAAGTCTTAGATTAAGGAGTTTTCTCATGCCATTGATAAATGGGTCTCGTGTGTATTTATTGGTAGAACTATAGACTACTACTAGTAAACGGATTGCTTCTGGATTTAATGCATTTGTTAGTTTTATATATGAATCAAATTAAAAGTATCTAAAATATTCATAACTTCAATATGATTTGATGCCTGATTAATTTTGGTGTAATTGATAGATTGTTAATTTCGTAAATTAAACAGAACAGTCGAAGTGAATATATGTCATTTGTCAAATGTCAAGCCAAAATATTGAACAGTAAGAGTAAAATTAATATATTGGAATATTTCTTGGCTCAGTTAAATTTACTTAGGTTTATAATAGTCGTGAAGTTAAGTGATGTAAACTGTCAGACATATCTTGGATTTTGATTTTTTATGATTCCCCTTAATCGTTTACATAGATCACTGTCGGAGTTTCAGAGGTGTTTGTAATATCGCGGGAACACATATATGATGTAGAGTAATGGGGCAGATATTGAACCCTGAAGTACCCCTACTAAGGTTGGTCTAATGCCAGAACGCCAAAGAAGAATCTGAGACAAGAGAAAATTCTGACCGTAACAAATTCAAAGATAATATAATTCAATAGATAACAGGTAACATATTTATTAATGAACATTAACTATCATTAAACGTATGCTTCAGTGTAACATAATTTATTCTATTAACTCATTCACTTAAACAACTTTTATCAGCTGTTCATTGTGAAGCTCATTGTATTAATAGGAACAAAAAAATGAATACTGATTATTTTCGAAGAATCCTTTATTGAAGATATATTCTATATTTCGTTCTTTCACTACGGTGTACGGCAATAATTTTTCCTCGAAAATTGTAGAACAAAATTCGATGACAATTTCGGAAATTATTTAGAATAAAAACAAATATTAAAATGAATGAACCTATAAAGAAAATCACAAAATCTAAAACTTTAAAAACGTTAGAAAAATTTGTTATCGAATTTTTAAAAATAAATTATTAAACAAGAATTATAAGTTTGCAAAAAAACAAAATGCTATAAAATTTGAGTTTTAAGAAAAAATTTCGAATGATTTTTTATGGAATTTTTTTTCAATAGTATTCATTGGTGTAACTAATCCATTCAGTAGTTAATTCAAAATATTGATTTAAATTAAATATCTAATTAAATATAAAATAATAATCATTCAATCATTGTAAAAGAGAAAAACTGCCGAGTCGAGCTGAAACATGTACATAAGTTAGTCAAATTATTAAAATATTGTCATTCATAATAAGGAAGAATATAATTTATACTATTCCTAATGATACGAGATATTTTTTAATTTTCATAGTAGTTTTATGAAACTAAATTTTAATAACTATTCGTTCCTTTAATTTGAATTTGAATATATGAATAACATACCATTTTATATCCAACAAATTATAATTAAATTAAGACAAACTAATCGAAAAATATGTAATTTAATTTTTTTATGTGATTTTCGTAAAATAACATTCAATTCAGACATGAAATAGAAAAATAAGTTATACTTTAATACTCCATTTCATTTTCTTCGAAAAAGATACCATGTTCATGAATTCATGAAGCATCATATTCCAATTATCAATCATTTCCTTCTTTATTAACAACAATAATTGGTGAACCAACAAAGCAGGCTGATATGGAGTTAGAAATTCAGTCGAATAAGTTGAATAAAAGTGAGAAACTGCAAAGCAACAATAAGATATTGTCGAGTTGGCACTCTGTGGCGTACACAAAGGAAATAGGGGAAGGATTTGGATTCGCAGCCCTTGGAATATATTCGAAAGAAGAAACCTTCTTATTTAGCTATAGGAAAGCTCAACTGTATTGAGAAATGTACGATAATATAAAACACGAATTTTTCATCATAATTCATAAGAAAGTCTAATCCATGAGGGGGAAAAATAAAAGAAAAAAGAGGTTGACACAAAAAGACAAAAAATTAAAATATAAATAAACTTAAAAGTCATTTTAAGTATGTTATATTAAATTATGTATTACTTACATTAAATTAGTTATAATTACAGTATTTTTTCATAAGGTTGAGGTGGATGAGATTGCAAAATAGCAATTATAATTTTAGACTATTCATTTAGTTTGAAAACTCAGTTAAATTCATTGAATTTAGGAAACTATTTTCTTTATTAGCTTAATGCCATCCTTTTAGCTAATATTATATTCAAATTAAGTTTGGAACTTTTAAATGAGTTTTCTCAGTCAAGTGAAATATAATGGAATGGAGATTTGGAACGTCTTACAACTATTTCACTCAGTATTTTGTACACGATGCATAAAAAATGGAATAGAAGAGGCCTCCAGATTAATGAGAAAAATACTGAATACATGAAGAGCACCCAGAACTCTGCACCAATGCCACCACATACAATTAATATTAATGGTCATAACTTCCCAGTTTGTATGGCTTTTAAATATCTTGGAGCACTAGTCACCGAAAAGAATGAGAGCTTTCTTGGAGCGCTATGGTCATCGTTTACAAGAATGTTATTTGCCCAACCTATGGCAATGAGACATGAGTCCTAAGAAAGGAGATGGAGAAACGACTATGCACCTGGGAAAGAAAGATACTCAGAAAAATATAGGAACCAGTCAATTCTGATGGAGAGTGGAAAATTAGATAAAATAAAGATTTAAGAGCATTGTATGGTCAGCCATACACAGTCAGTATAATAAAAAAGGGAAGGATGAGGTGGCTCGGGCATGTGGAGCGTATGAAGGAGGATCGTCTGCGAAGGAAGATGCTGCTTGAAAAGCCGGGTGGTACCCGAAAGCGTAGAGGTCCCAGAAAGAGATGGCTGGACAATGTTATGCCCTTCAAGGGCAGTAGCACCGGAAAAAAAAAACAAGCCGAACCTAGAAATTTTTAAAAGGACAAAACGATTGTTTAATTTGTATTTTATTCTATTAATTTTATTTACAAAATATATAGTAAGAAGGCGTATTGAAAAGTTTCGAATCTGAGTTTTCAATGAAAATGTGTATAATAAATAATTTTTGAACTGTTTGGACCGCTACCTGAACCACCTTATTTCCAAATAAAAAATGGATAAATATCAAATATGAAAGAATTTGATAATTAATTAAAGGATAAATAAGACTTTTTTTATGTATCGTGTACGACTATGGAAATAAGAAAACATATTAATAGTTGTTGTTTTTTTTAATTAAACAATAAATATGATAAGAAGAAGTATAGTCTTCGTGAGTAATGAATGATATTTTGAAAAGTGATTGATTTCAACAAAGTGTGCTTAGTGAAAATTCTATATGCACGCGCCGCACCAGATAAGACTTAAAATTTTAATTACATTTTATGACTTAAAGTTCAATAAAAAGGCGAACATAGCATTCAGGCCGTTTATTGCTGAATAAAATGATTTTTGGTTTCATCAACCTATGCAAAATATACAAATGCAAGAAACGCATTATTAAAAGTTTATTTTAAAAATTATTACTAAATGGTCAAGAAAGAAAAATAATTTTTTCTTGAAATATAATATAAATTTCAATTTATATTTTTAGAAACCGTGGATATATTATCCAATGAATTAAATAACACGAAACCAATTCAAATTGATTCTCAAACCGATACATATTATATATTCCTAATAAATTCAATTTCAAAGTATACTTTAATATATCAATGGCACATTTAATTCGATCTGGCATTATCAATATTATTGAATTTAATGAAATTTTATAACTTTTAAGAAGGGGAAGATGCAAACTTTATCCATTCCTGGATTAGGGGTTGAGCTCGTGTTCGACACTGCGCAGCAAGCCAACACGAGTAAGAAAACTCCACAACCCTAATGAATACTTAATGAAATTATCAACTCCTTCTCCTTGCATGGAGAACTTTTCTCATAAGCTGATATTTTCAAATTGCCTACAAAAACTTTCGAAATTACCACTTAGGAGGATAGATATTATATCCATATAGGAGGATAAAATATTAAAAAAATTAGGTGATTTTTACACTGAGGTAAGTCTGACTAAACAGTGTAGACATTTTAAAATTAAAATATAAAAGAGAAGGTAGTCGCTTTGGGTAAAACGTCATTATAAGTTAAAGTAATAGTAGAAAACTCGGAGAAAGGATAATAATGGAGGTGGTACGCGTACGAGTGACGCCACAGGGCGAGGTCAATTCCTTTCGTAGGCGTGGCCTTCGGTAAGCGGTATTTTGCAATGGAGAGTTGCTACCACACCCCAGATGTCAGAGATGGCTGGGTTGGGGAATTAAAAAAAATGTAGAAAGTTGTAACCGGTTTATTGAATAACTATCAATCATCAGTAACTATTTTGTTGTATACATGAAATATTCTAAAAAATTATGTTTTATAAATAAACAACTTTCTCCATTCTTTCAGAAACAATTACTAATTTGCATCAAATTTTATATTTTAACGTTTTTTTTAAAAGAAATTATTTTTTTTTTATTAACTGTTCCTAGAAAACATTAATTGAAAAATTGACAAAATTAATTCAATTTTATACTCACTCTTTCCCTTTAGACCAGAAAAGGGAAAATTTCAAATAAAACATTTTAATTTTTTGTTGCTATATTTTGAATATCCTTATAATAATATTATTAAAGAAAAAAAATATTGAAAAGTTATCATAACCGGCTTTCTGGTACTTAGCCCTTAGAAAACCCCTTGTATTCAAATTTTCAAATGAATCTATTTTTTTTTTATTTCACTTTGCCAAGCTAAATGAAGCAATATTTGTGAAGTAATGATATCATTGAAGAACATTGATGATACTATTATAGATAAAATTAAAAAAAAAAAAGATTATAATAAAACAAATAATAAAAAACAGAAACACAAATTTCATATGTATTAAAACCCCGCGACTCCTAACCATCTTGACTCAACTGAACGAATAATGAATAACACAGAGAAGCAACTGGCTTTCAGGGATATCAGAAAAAAACAAAACATAAAAAGCCAGAAAATTGAGAAAGAATGTTTAATGCACTGAAAATTATTAACGCTCATTTAATATAAAGCTAACTCGTTATACGTACCGCTAAAAATCGTAAAAAAAAAAAAAAAAAACTTAGCAAGGATTCTTGGTCAAACAGAACTTTAGCTGTACCTACTACATAATTAACCTAAAAGGTAGTTATAGTGGTTTAATCAGAGTTTGAACAAAACTTTATTTCAAATTCATTGTTTCTGGGCAGAGAGAGTATTCACAATTTAATTGGTGGTAGTAGACTGAAATAACAGACCCAACACTAGCCATTAGCATAATAAATGCTGTCCATTTAACAAATTAAATATTAAACCTAAGTGTACCGGGCGGGGAGGAGAAGGGGTGGGAGAAGACTCTGATTAAAGGTAAGTCATTGGGTACCCTTATTAGTACTTCATTCTAGTTGGAATTTATTTTTTAATCCTTCATTAATACATCTAATGTAAATAAAATAAAATAAGTCCATTTTTTATTCAACAAAAATATCATATTTTTTAGGTTTGAAAATTATAATAATATTATATAACAATACTAATAATAATATTAAGAATGAAGGCCTAACGAACCCGAAGATTCGATGCCAATCCCACCAATCGCTCTCTACATACATCTTATCAGTGATGGCTTTCCAAACCCAATTCTACTAGATCAGTTTAAACACAATCCTCCCATCTACTTTTCGGTCTACCTGTCGGTTTATAGTTTATAAATATTTTAGGGATCTGCTCCTTACTAAGCTCTACAACCTTACACGCCCATACTATCATAGATAAAATAAAAAAAAAGATTAGTAGAAAATAGTAAAAAAACGGTAACACTTAACTTTAATTAATTTTTTTTTAAATATAATTAACGGAAAATTATAAGTATTTGTATAAATTATAATAACAATATTTTGTGAATTGTAGAATGAAATCGTCAAATTAAACATTTTAGGGAAATAATAAAGTATTTCTTGTTTTAATTTTATCTTTAATAAACTTAAAATTCATTGTAAGCTTTTTGTTTCAGAGTTTTTCCTCCACTAATAAGTTATAAATTGTTTCTTTATATGATCAATTACTGACATTCGACTTGAATACCAGCATAAATATAGTCCTGGTTATTATTGTCCATTGTAAGCAGTTTAGATTATAGGCGGTTCTGTTTTAGGGGTAAAAGTTATGAACGAAATAAATGGAGTATTTAAACCACCGATGATTATTGAGGAGAATAAAACGATCGGTGAGTTGGCTCCGAGAAATAACATGAATTAGTTTCCAATGATCTCTGCTGTTTCCACTATATTAACCAAAATAAATTCACACAATGCTGACGTTCTGTTATTTAAAAAAAAAAATGTGGTTTTTGAAAAAAATGTACCTCAGGAACTATAAGACGGACAAAGGTCTATTAGCACTCAAATTGAAGCTAAGCAAATGTACCATGAAGCGATTTCTAATGATGACCTTTGTTCGAAGCAGTTTTCCTGATATTTGCCGAAATAAATTCACAAAATATTGATTTCTCGTTATTAGGAAAAACTTTTTCTTTTTTAATAACTCATTGAAACTATTGAACGTAAGGAGTTCTTCAACGAGTCCTCAAATTTTAGCAAATTTAAAAAAAAAAGTAACCCAAACTTCGGTACACTGAACTGGCGTTAAAGAAAAAAAATTTACTAACTCATTTTTGTTTTCAAATAAAAGTGCAGGGAAATTTTTATCTGCCCGATATATAGGCAAGTTATTGTAATCACTGTGAGAATCAAAATAAAAAATTTACACAATTTAATTCCTATCAAAGTACTCATAATATATTTTGTTGGAATTAGAAATATCTATTGCATACAGCATTTAATTTTGTAAAACTAATTTAATTAAGAATAGAAATATATATAATAAAAGATATGTTAGTAAGTGATTTTTTTTTTATCACGTTTATGATAAATTCATACAAAGAGTATTTTTTTTTATTTATACTTTTATTACTTATAAATTAACAATGTTATAATTTAAACTAATTATATCACTCATTCAATATCTAAGAATGTAAAACAAAACAAAATTGTAGCAGCCCAAAATACAGCGAGTGACCAGCAATGTTATAAGAATAGTACCTCACAAAAAAAAAAAAATCTACTTATTTAAAATTAATTTATTTAAAACTTCAAACTGCCATTTTTATTGTTGAATTTTTTTCACCATTTTTCTTAGTACTTTCTTTAATCCTAACAGCCCCCTACCTGCACCAATTAGTTCGGATTAACAAAATTACACTGTATTGCGTTTTTTTTAAATAATGAAAAATAAAAATTAAAAAAATCTTTGCACAGCTTATCAAGAGGATTAAGTGATGTCACAACAGATCATTGAGAGAAAGTAATCGGAGAAGAACCTCTACGATACAGGTACCAGTAGAACTGTCACCCCCACGGTATAAATATCTATATAGAGGATGGAGTAATCGAGATGAGAGCCTCAGAGGGCGACAACTAACTGGATACGGACCGGGGCTACGGGGGATGACAGAGACCCCAATACCAGAACCATTATTGGATCTTCCCTTCCATCAAAACCTACACCGGCCAAATCTCATTTGGTCCAAGCCCTCTCCAACCAAAGGTCTCTACCACAATAAACTCACCGCCAGTCTTCATTCTATTGTTTCTGACGTCCTCTCTCGCCTGAGGTTTTCATTTCGTTTCTTCCACTCCGTCTCTGGGAGTCTTTCAGTTTTTTTTAGAGGAGTATATCACACAGGAATTACTAATAGAACACGTCATTTGATCAAGTAGATACGGGTTTTCATATTGTGTTTTCAGATTTTAGTACATTATTAACTTATATCTAAAAAAAAAATTAACTGAAACATTAGAGTCATTAGTGGTAGTTCATTAGTGTTAACGTCTTTATTTATTCCAACTAAGACAGGAATTATTCATACAAAGTTATAGTATTTCCTTTCATTTTACTTAATGAACAAATCAACACTGTCCTAAGCCCAATTAAATTTCAGATAAAGCTGGATAACGGAGAACGTTAAACTTTTAAATAAAATGTAAATTATTGCAATATATTTCATGATTTCTAACTAATATGATTATTAAAATAATTATTTTAATAATAACGATTATTATTATTGTTGCATAACCGTTGGTCTAGTAACAGAACTTCTAAATATTGTATTGTTTCTAAATAATAATTATTATTATTACTATTGTTGCACAACCGATGCCTAGTAATAGTAGTTCCTTGCAAAGTACTGCACTCCTGACCCTTCATGGGTTGAAGTGGCACAGATTTAAATTGTTATTAAAATATTAATTAGTAAGAAAAATTAAAAATTGAATTTTTTATTAAATGAATCTAAGAAATTTCATGCTTTGCTCGTAAAGGAGCTGGATATGGGCACATGGTAATTTCGATTATCCGCCATTTCGAAACAGAATGTCGATTTCGAAGAATCATCCAGGTTTAAACAATAAATTGGTGCAAATAAAAAAAAAAAAAAAAAATGAGCCAAGAATGTCCAAGATAAAAAACGGTATACGCATTTTTTTATTTTTTATTTTATATATGAATTCGGGATTCTACGTATCTTAAAATGACAAATAAAATCATGAAGGAGTTAACAATTTTTTCCAGGTCAATTACAAACAAAGGTTCATTGTTAAAAATAATAAACCAAAAAAATAAGAAAATGAATAAACTTTGGATTTAACAATTTTTTTTCTCGATAGACTCGAGGTAAATTCTTTGGAGAATTTTCTAGCAAGTTTTAGTTATCACTGAAGATAGCATTCAACAGAAGACTACGACAAGTGAACCTGGTGAGAACTCCAAATACAAAACGAACGTGATTGTACCGAAAAAAAAATTAAAAATGTTACATTCCGCCAAGTATTCTAGGTATTTATAATAAACATGCTGATTCATGTAAAATTAATAACACGAGCGAAAGAATATTCATTGCTGTTATGTTCATTCTGTTTTGAGAAAAGATTGTTTCAAATTTGATAAAGCTCAAATTTATTTGTTTCCATTTAGTATTAACAAATAGTATTTGTTTACGTTTTAGCATTAATTTCAAGTCCATTTCTTCAGTTGTATTCCTTCCTTAAGTAAGTGTTCTCTTGTTTCTGGTCTTTTTCGTAGGCTAAATAATGCGGGAAAAGTGCAGAAAAGTCGCCATTGATACGCTATATTATTGTAGTATGAAAAAAATAAATAATGATAAATATAAATAAATTTACAATTCCTATGGATTCAAGGACTTTTAATCAGCATATTCCTTTGGGAAAATGGAAACAACTTGAACATCATGGCATTATAAAACATGAGAATATGTTTTTATAAATTTGGAATACGAGAACATGCTCACAAATTCGTGTATGTGATCTAAAATCAACAAGTACAATAGCTTCCACAACTTTAGAACCCTCCACAAAGGGATACATAACCATTGAAGCGATAATATAAATAAGGCTGTGAGATTAGCAAATGAGCACATAAACGGAAAACAAACGTTAATTCCGGCATATTGAGTTAGAGAGCGACTTGCCCGAGCGTATAAACCTCCTCAATCTGGAATCCAACTGCACCAATTCCCTCTGGAATCTTCCAGCCATTCCAGAGCAGCGTAAACCTCTGCCCGGGCCCCTTCTCTATCTTTATCCCTTTCCCCTCCCTTCCTCCTTAAGATTCTTCTCGCCTTTTATTTTAGGTTTTTTTTTTTTTTTTATCTTATGCTCACTTGATAAATAGCTTTATTCTAGGTCAAGTTGCGCTTTTTCAACGTCCGGAAATAAATATAGGATGAATAATATACAAGGAATTTCCAAGTATCGAGAAATAAAACTGTTTATTTAGGTCACAAGTTCCGAAATCGATCATTAATTAATCATAATAAAATTTTATAATTGGAAATATTTTATACGTTAATTTAAAAGAGTTATTAAAAGTTTATTCAACTGGGGTTGAGAGATCATTAAAAAAAAAAAATTGCAAATTATAAAAAAATGAAAAAGTTCACCAGCAATCATTACAAAAATAAGACATCGTTATTAAAAAAACAGAAAAACAACGAATGCTGTCAAATTTCATTATTTACAAGCATCTTCCTGGTTCCCATATTTTTTTTATATCGTACATGTCTTGTTTTAATTTTCTATTTATAACCATCTATAGGAACGGAAATAAATAAATTCAACATTAATTTCTAATAAAAACTATAATGATTCTGAGATTCTAGACCAACGATTACACTAGGAGGTGATGCAGAGATAATCCATTTCAATCCCTAAACTTATCTTCAGACCATGAAGGACCAGTGAAGTACCCTAAACATTTCTAAAACACAATTAATTTAAACAATGAATCTATAACAAAAAACTTAACAATAAATTCGCATAAGTTTTTTATAATGTCAATATAATTTAAATAGCATTGCGAACAGGTTGAGGAATCAACTCTACCTCAAACTATGCTACTTCACCGCCAAGGATAACAAGGAACCAAGAACAAGAAGTCGAAGACGCTTAACCGCGCGGGTGCAATTACCATAGAAATTAACAAGTACACCACCTGAACCACAAAAGGAGTTAGGGCTGCATTGCGGCCTGACGTCACGACTTTGGTAATTAATACTCGTTAAGTGATTGGCTAAGCGGCCTCAACTTTCTACCCAATCATTGGCCCCCTTCTAATTACAGCTAGAGCTAACCTTTCATTTACATTTCGTTAACTCTACTCTTTCCCTTTCTACTGTCGAAATTCTTAATCTGTTTAAACGTTTCAAAAACTCGTTGGCCGGTGGAGCTTTAAAACTCCAGAAGCAACTGAAGTGGAAGCATACTTCGATGAAAACTTTGAAATATAACTCTAATGAGCTGCCCAACTAAAGAGGAGTGAAATGACACTTGAAGTAACTCTTGTGATAACATAAACAAAAGTGGTGTAACTTAAGATAAAAACTTTTGTAGATGATGAAAGAATTTTGTAAATGATTATAAGTGTAACTCTCAAATTACCTAATTCTAATTTTCAACAAAAAAAACATTTGAAAAAACATTAAAATAATAAATTCTGAATATTTTAAGGCCATACCTAAATCAAAACCACTATCAAACTGAGCTTGTATGCAAAATCTACTATCGAAATTTTATCACTCATATTTAAGCCCAAAAATAAACTATGGCAATGAAGAAGACATAACCAATGGTAAAATGAACTATTCTATTTTTATGTTTTCAGTTCATAAGGACCAGATGATAGAAATTATTCATAATAAGTTTGTTTTTTTTTCAAAGGAGAGTACATTAACTATATAAACCACAAAAATAATGATGCAAAACTTGTGGAAAAGTGGGGGGGGGGGGAGTCAATATCACGTTTAGAACTTTAACGATGACACACATTTCTGAGTCCCGTATGTCATTAAAATTTCTCGATTCTCTATTAATAATTTGAGGATACTTTCAATGAAAACGATTTTTTTTTCTAATACATATTCAGAAATGTCTAACAATCTGTTCAAATATGACAAAAAATTAATTAAAATAACTTTTTTAAGCTTTCAATTTACAGTGAAATACTTCTTTCTCGAGAAATAACAAAAAATAAAGTTAAGAAGTATTCGACAGCTATGGTAATAAGATTAGTAGTGAAAAATTGCAATATAATTAATTTATCGTGTCTACATTAACCAATATGAATCATAGAAAATCATTTTATTAAAGTGAGACAATTTTCCTTTATTTGAGAATCAGTCATAATAAATATTTATTTATTAAACATTACATTAAGTGGCACTTCTTTGAGAAATATAACCAACAGAACCGTTTTCAGCTATGATGGTAGTACGTAGAAGCCTTTGATAATTTGTTTAATTACTTGTTCATTAACTAAAAGAAACTATTAATTTTTTCTTTCTATTATTTATGAATATTTTAATGCAGCATTTTCTAACCAAGTAAAATATTTTTAATGGCCTCACTCAGCAATACCCCGTTACATATCTGTGAAAGACTGAATCTCGGCATGTATTCTTCAATTCTTTTCGACCGGCTCTTTCGTGGTCTGACTCTTTTTCTACTTTGATCTATTTTCCACTCGTACACACTTCCTTTAGTAGTTTTTCCAACCGTCATTCATTTTAAATGTTCAAAGAGATATTTAATCTATACTGTCCGGCATATTTCTTTCAACCAGTTTTTCTTTGAAAATCTGAAATAATATTTTTTCAAAAAGAATTCTTTTTTTTTTAAAAAGTAGTATTTGGTAGTTTATTAGTACTACACATAAAATAGAGACTTTGGAATTATTAGCCTTTATTCATTTATTTAATTCGTCCTTAATTGTTAACTGAATAATCAATAATTTTTGAACCAATCTTCCCAAATAGAGACGAAATATGTAGAGTAATTAGTTTATCATTTTTTGTGGTTCCTAAAACAGAAATGCTCTAAAATCAAGAATAATAACATATTACGTCTAATTTAATCATTTTTTTTTCTAAATTATATGGGTATATTTTAAACATTTTGGAATAATCAAAGGCGCTAAGCCAATGTTTCATCGTTTAAAAATAATTACATTAAAAATTTAAGTTAATATAAATTAATTTAAAAATATGGTTTTAGTTCAAAGTACTTCTGGGCCGTTGGCCGAACGAGGTGTACTGTCTATTGATGCAGCATTGGTTTGTAATTGAGTGGAGTTTGATTATACTATATTGTGAGTTGATTATACTATATTATATTAGATTATACTATATAGTGAATCCAAAACACTTTCTATATCTTTATAAATAGTCAAGACATTGGTGCCAAATTTGAAAAATAGTCAAAAAGAAAAATCAGCCCCATAATGCCAGAGAAAACCTGCGCACGGCCGAGAGGATTTTTTTTTTAATCTATATTTTTGTAGGATTTTTCGAAAACTCAAATTTTGAAGTATATTAATAATTATTATTTTTGGTAAATGAAAAATGCTCATTATTGCAAAATGGTAAATGAAATTCTTACTAAATATTTTAATAAATTTCTTTTATTCTATTTTATATATATTTTTTTAATTTAATTTAATTTTCATAATATTTAAAGATGAAGCTGATTTGCTACTGCTTCGTGGTATACCCTAAAGAAAGATATGAGGTGATTAAAAGATTTACATCCATATATTGAGAAGGAAAATATGCCATTTTCATGTTTTTATTCCAAGTAAATGTAAACCAGGTCCCTATGAAAACCAATTTAATTTGAAGGTGTTCATTGGAGCAGAATGGCTCAGTATGTAAGGTGCTGTGTTAGTAGTTCCAAGGACATGGGTTTTAAATTCGGTAGAGGCAGATGATTATATATACTGTTACTGTAGCTATAAATAAACCTTTTGAGTTAGAGAGCCCCTCTGTAAAGTAGGTACCCTTAATTGAAGAAAGTCTTAAGTCTGGTGGTTGTGTGAGGTGATGAAAAAATCGCCTCTTTGCACAACCGTTGTTAAGCAACATTACTTCCTTGCAGTTATTACAGATTTTCATTTTCATTTAAGTCGTGAAGCTGTTAATAAAAAAATAGTTTTATACTACAACGCACTTGCAGGCGTGATATATTGAAGAATCAATTTTAAAAGATATTGATGATAATAGAGATAGATATTTACCATATTTTATTAACTAATTCCTCCCCTCCCCCCATGGGATGTTGCAAAAGCAAACGGAACATGCCCTAGCCTGTGAAGGAGAGGCCTTAGTGGTGGCTAAACAAGTGGCCGGTGTTTGCCCACAGCCTGGCTAGAGACACGTACAGATTAAGTGGCAGGAAGGGAACCCAAACAAAGACCAGATAACAGCCCTGTCTAATAGGATCAGGCGTTTTTAACTGGATTGTACGCTCCTGGAGAAGTTCCAGCGCCCTATCGACCACACTCTGGGCCGCCTATTAGTGCGGTCGTGGTGTACTCTCTTTAAGTAAGAAGAATAAACGAATCAAAAAAATACAAATGAAGAAAACAAATAAATTAATTAGAAAAGTTATCTAGTACAATCACACTCAAATTGATTCAATGTAGAATGATAAATTAGGTTCATAAGAATTGATTCTAACTTTATTAAAATGATTATCACTATATTAAATTGATCACATTTATTTGATTTTTTTTGTAGTTTAATTAGTAATTAATAATTAACTCATTGAGAGGGATAGAAGTTGGAAAAACTCCCGGATACATAAGCATAAGCCGCCCGGAACGAAAAAAATATCAGTAAATTTTTAATTACCATTATAGCTTACTATAGTTAAATCATTGATATATTAATGTCCTTTTGTATATACATATTGTGTTTTATTATGATTAATTATAGTTTAAAGTAAATCAATCACTGAAAAAATATATATGAAAATAAATATAAGAAGATGGTCAGGGTTGCGGTCAAAAAAAGAACAAATAGTTTATAACTATTTTAATATCTGACGTTTCGCCCCACTTCGGGGCTTCATCAGGGCTAAAAAGATACAAAAAAAAACTGAGAATATTACAACAATAAGGTAATTTAAGCTAGGATAAATAATATGTAAAAATAAAGTTATAAGAAATTACATATAAATAAAAGGATGAAATACATAAAATAGTATCAATATAAAATAAACAATGATCAAATAAAAATAAGTAACATTTTAAAAAATATGTAAAATATACAGTTAAAAAAGTACAGGAGATATACAGAAAACAAAAATAATACGGGAAAAAGGAAAGGAAAAAAAAAAAGAAGAATAAGAAAGAGATTAAATAAACGTTTTAGCTCTGATGAAGCCCTGTAAAGTGGGGCGAAACGTCGGACATTAAAATAGTTATAAACTATTTGTTCTTTTTTTGACCGCAACCCTGAACATGTTCTTATATTGAAATTTTTACGGTCAACTATATATATGAAAATAGTTCAAGGCCCACAAAACAAGATGAATAACATATGTAAATAAAATAAAACGAAATATATCATATCATTGAACATACTCCGTAATCCCCGAACAGAAATGATTTAAAAAAAAAAAAGAAAGGAAGCGGAACCATTTGGGTGGAGATGTATAAGAGTTTAACAATTGCAAAGGGAAATTAATGTGATAATTGAAAAAACAATCTGATTAATCAGAAATTTATATGATTATTTTTTACAGTCCGAATGCAAATTTATCCTGTGTTATTTTTCAGACATTGTTTAAATAAAATTGTCGACTAAGTGACACAAAGCTATAGTGTGGTTAATAGGTATTATTTTCTTATTAACTTATGATCTACCAGAAAGCAATACTTTCATATAGTGATATAATATTAGATCTATCTAACAAAATAACAGATGGCTAATAATTTTTTTCATCGCATAACTCTACATGTTCCTCATTATTACATATTTGCTGACTTCATTATTTGTTTATTTAACGCAATAATAACCGTCAACATTTAAGAAAAAAACTATCCAAATTATTCTGCAAATGCATTAAAAAAAAAAAAAGAAAAGAAAAAGAGATCAATGATGTTAGCATGCTCTCAATTTAGCAGATAGAGTTGATAGTTCAAAGTCACGGAGGAACAAAAAATAAGGCGTAAAAGTTAGATTGGATGATGAATGTTCAAAAACGTATATACCAGGTAGCGACTTATTGTAGTTAATAAAACATAAAATTGAGATAAAATACAACCAGTTTGATAAACGAATTAGATTAATATACATAGAAACTCTTTTAAAATTATTCCAGTATATTTCCGAGGATTTCTCAAGGCCTTCTACATACTGCAAACAACATATGAAAATGAGAAGAACGTATTCATAAAATAGTATTGATTCAAGAATGGCATGGAGTAATCTTATCTTTGAAGTACATGAAAACTCAGTGTAGCAAGAAATCGGAACTAGCTACTGAAAACCTACTAGTGCTAAAAATGTAACTTTATACACCAATGGTTAGAAGAAGGCTACGAACGGAATAAAAAATCCAAGAGAGAAATAAATTAAGATCAAGAATTATGAAGAGGTGATATTCATGCTAATTGTTTGACAAATATTCTGGAGGCTACAACAAATTATAGAGAAATAGGTTGTTTGTCAAGAACATGAAAAAATGAAGAATTATAAGAGAAGGCTAGAAAGTATCGGTGATCTAGTAGGAATATGCAAACGCGAACTAACGAACTTAACAAACGATTATTTGATTTCCTGTTATTTATAATAAAATGTTACATCAACATCTAAATAACATTCTTACAAACTATGATTTAAGCTGAGATGTAGTGGCTATTGATAGTTAAATTAAACCGAACACCGTTATAGAAAGAAGATATATAGTAAAACAAATGGGATTTATAGTAGCTAATAACATTTATAGTAATTCATACTAAGGAAGACTGTTGGGTAGCTACAGTAGTATCTAATAAGATACTGGTTGTGAGAAAAAGATGGGTATTCTAATAAATGTTCATAAATCGAATGAATCCTGAAATGTGACACAATGAGAATTAACCCAAAAATATGTAACATATAAAATTGGTAGACAAATTACATCATCTTCTGAAGGAAAGGCAGCTGAGCTTAGTTGGTCACTTTTGTTAGGTGGACTTTTCAGCAGTTACAAATTAGGTACATATCGGTTTTCAACATGTCTTGGTAGAACAAAGAAAATAGTCTGCCTTCCATTGTTACAAACTGGATGCATAACAATCTGGGTCCAGATGTCGACCACAGCATTACAATACAGTTCAGTAAATTTGTATATATCACTATAATAGTGATTGTTAACTCGAAGTAGAAAATGTGCGGAAAAATCCTCATGGCGAATCCACATGTTGGCCGCTCGCCACGAATCGGAGGCTTGCACAAATGCTCGGTAAACAAAGAGCGGACCATCCACATGTTAGTGTTATTCAGAGAGGCAAGCACGGCGGACGTACAAGTGATTTCAGCCACTACACTGGAATTATATTATTTTTATCACAAAAAAAAAAGGAAATTAAATATAAATAAATAAAAATAAATATACAACTTATTATAAAAAGTAACAAAAAACACCTTTAACCTCCTAACAGCTCTCAGTTGCAACTAGACAGAGAACAATGGTGGAGACTCTACACGAGCGCTCTCACGAACCCAAAAAACCAACTCTCAACGGATCGGTAACGAGCTTAGGCCAACTCGTACAATCCACCCATCCACATGCTCGCGCATGTCTGAGTTCGCCATGGCTTGGCCGACATGTAGAGGCCCCTTCAAATATCCTCTCAAGAGTGTTGAGTGTCCTCCTATGGTCCCAAGTATATTTAAGGAGCCTGCGGCTGGGAGGACGCTCAGATAAGCCCTACACATGTAATGAAACTTTCTAAATACAAGAGAAGACACGAAAATGAAAATTTATGCACGTTTCCGCCCATATTGACTAATTTCTCCGGAACATGGTAAACAAAAAAGTAGTAGAAAAGGAAAACGAGTTTCCTAATAAAATGAAAAATACAATAGGGAACCAAAGAGATTACATCTGCAAAACAACTATCACATTAAACCACCGTCCAAAACAGCATAAAATATTACAAACTGTCTACGGTGGTTTGGGTATTTTCAAGGATGGAAAATAATTATTTGGCAAGGATGAAAGTATGTCCACGGTCTTCGACACACGAGGAAGAAATAAATACATGAGGATCGTACAATGAGTCCAGGATATAAAGAAAGGTGTCCCACATTCAATGATTGAAGGAATCATAATGATGATGATACTTCCTTTTACTAATGTTCCATTGCATTTCCTTTTCTCAATCCTAATTACTTTTTTGTGTTACGAAAGTAATACACTTCATCTTTATGATTATGATGTTTAGGCATTTTATAAAGTATACCAAAGGATACTTTAATCCCCTTATAGAAGTACAATAAAGGAGTTAAGCCTGAGGACAATAAATGACTTTCAATAGGGTTATGAAATCTATTTTGTTACCTTTAATAAAAGGATTTATAAGCATAAATCAGGGTCGAATGGGATTACATATAACTAACATTTACATATGCATGGAGTAAAAGGTATACTATGCGGTGTTTCGAAACGAACACAGCAACGATGAAAACTTAAGATAAACGGTAAGTGAGTAAGAACACACTGCAATATGCATAACGTGTGAAACGGTCAATTTAAGGGGGGGAGGGGCAGGATCCTAAAGCCGAGCTAAGCGGATTGTGAATGAAGTGCGCTTTGTAAAAGGGTGGTGAGGGGGGGGAGGAGGGGATAAAAAACGGAGCGAGCTTATCGGCTAATCCAAATAGGGCTACCGTCCCTCGGGGTAAATATGGTCTCCTCTGCAAGGTGCCACGGTCACCCCATATCATCCCCTCCTTATTTATAAACAAAAACCATAAAATATTGCTTTAATTTAGAACATCCTATAAAAAAAGATTAATATCCTAAATGCAAATATTTTGAGGGGGACAAGAGTAGTATTAAAATAAAAAAAACTGTATTTCTACAACCCATGAGGGGATTTGGGTTAAGTGCTGGATTAAACCGGATCCTCACGTTTGGCACTTGCCTTGAATCAAAAACGCTTGGTAAGCAAACCTCTAAATCTAAACGTTTTATGTTTTAGAGTATGTCGAACTCTCGTAGGTTATTACCTTTCTTCGGTCTAAACTATTTTAATGTAAAAAGAACCAAAATGAAATAAAACGAAAATATTATCAAAGACGTTGGTTGGTGACAAACATTCATAGTATCAGATAACTTAGTATAGATCACATCCAACTTTTCTTGAATCAATATCATTCATTGGTATGCCATAGACATCATAATTTTGTTAAATGGTGTCAAAAAACATTCTTAAATGTGGTTGGTTCAACTGTATGCATAACAATCAATCCGAGAATCAAGAAACACCTAGCATACTACAGTTAAAATCTTTTTTTCGAGCCGTTTCTAGTTTTTTGGTTTAATATATATACATTATATTATTTTATCAAATTTATACTAGTACTTTTTTAGTTTTATTTCATTTTTATTTCGTTTGAAGTGGGAGGAATAGGTTTGGTGTACTAATAACATAAACATCTGCATTGTCACTTTGTTCTTTGTTATGAATTACCATTATTGTTCAGTATCCCATCAAACTCATAACCCTGGGGTGTATCCAAGAAGGTCCAAAAGAAAAGTATAATAATAATAATAATAATTCACTTCAGAGGGAAAAGAAAATGAACGAACGTGGCGTCGTAGCGTTGTGGTTAGCCGGGGCGGAGGAAGATTTTGCCACCCCCATATTTAGAAATTTCAATATAAAAGAGTAAAATATACAATATTTCCTTAGAATTTTTAGGCTATAAAAATCATATTTATAAGTAAAAAAGGAAATGAAACCTTTAAAATTTGAATGAGATCTTATTATTATTAATTATTGTGGATTTTGCCGCTTTAACTACGTCAGGGAACAGTTAATCAGATGTACAAATATATTTTTTTTTTTTGTTAAAAACTCTCAATATATCTTTGGTATAATATTGTTGATATGAAACATATTTGCTGTTTAAGAATAAATCCAACTATAATTTCTTTTTTAGAATAATAATATTTCCGTCCCGGTAATACTTAATTCCATTAATGGCTGTACTAGGAAACTACCCTGTCACCTGTGGAAGATGGGAATTTCAGATTGTTAGGAAGAGTAATTCTGTTTGTTGGATTCGCTCGCTTGTAAAATCGGAGGCCTTGTTATAATCGTGCTAGCGACTCCAGCCTTTTTCATTACCCGCCATTTTCCTTTCCAATGGCTACGGTATTGCTTTTCCCTAATCCAGTAATGCCTGAAGATCCGCTTTCTACCCTTTTCTTTCTTTTATTAGGACCCTATTTTTTTTCTTTTCTTTCCTGGAATGTTTTACATTCGATTGCAGGTAGCTTTTTATATTGTATTGACCTTAATATTTCAGATTTCCAATTTCGAAATTGGATCCTCATCAAGAAAAATCTATAGGATTTATAATAATGATCCTTTCAGCGTAGATATAAATTAGACAGAGAAAGAGTGAATTTAGAGTAACAATAATGGTCTTTCAGATGGTTCTTTTTTTCTCAACTAACCACAAAGCAGTGCTCAGTAAAAGCAAGATACTACAACTGAGGGAAGAGAACAAAGAATTTTGTTTAAAACAAAGACACAGAAGGAAAGAGAAACTGAATAAACTAGGCGATACTTCCTTTTTGACTTTTTTCTCTCTTTCGTTTATTTTTATACTGGTATATACTGTTTTTGGAACCCGCTCACTTACATATGTTCACAGTATTGTATTATTTTTTTTTTTAGTTTATAGAATACGTATTATTTTCAATGGCAATGAATGGTTTCACTAAAACAATTAATGAATGGATTAAAGTATATTATATACAAAAGTATATTAATTCAATTAGTATATTTCCTTTTTTTATAATTTCGGATTTACAGCTGAAAAATAACAAGAGATTGATACACAGTGTAATGAAAAAATATTATAACCAAAAGAAAAAAATGAATGTAGGACTATAAATATTTTATGTCTTTTTAAGAAATTTTATTTAGATCTATTAAAATGTCTCTTTTTTAATAAAAAAAAAAAAATATTTATTATATGCCTAACTTTTTAGTTTTCCTAGGCAGGTACAGGCTTTCTCTGCACTTAAAAAAAAAAATGAAAAACAAAGTTATGTTTTATATTAGTGACTAGTGCTTCTAATGCCTTTACTTAGCCCCATCGTTCTGATCTGATGGCCACTCCCTTATATCATTATAGGGTAATTATCTGAATATGCGTGGATTTCACTTCCTAAAATAATAATATGTCCTAAATAATAAAATGTCATAATTTTGAACTGCGAAAATTCAAAACTTCTTAATTGCATAATATTTTCACTAGTATGACACCCAGGCATTTTAATTATGATTTTTAAAAAAATTATGAAAAAATATTAAAATGAGGAAGTGAAGGTAAAGTAAAACATCTGGACCTATGGTTTATATTATATTTCTTTTTACTGAATACAACAAATAATGAATCTTATTTTTAATGGAATTCTCATGTAATAACTAAATAAATTAGTTAGTGAATTGAAACAATCAATTGTAGACCGAAAAGGAATTTTTAAAGTGCCTTACTTAGAGGCCGGGGATGGTGAGAGAGTGAAAAAACAATATTTTTAAATTTTTATTTTACTACTTATAAATCTGTTTAGCAGGATTTTAATAGAAATATAGTTCTTATTTTATACAATAACTGGCGCCCGCATTAGAGGTTGAAAATGGACCAGGCGTATGATTTACACATTTTCAGATAATGACCCTAAAGGATAATGCAACCCTACATTCTGTGATTATGGGCTAATATTTCCCTAAGGAATCGTTTGAAAGTTTATAACAGATCTTTATATCAATTTTTGACCAAATCAGCTGTCTAGTTCTACACAGTTGATACCCCAGTTTTTATTAAGGAGCTAATATGCCCCTAAATTGTTACCTGGCTATTAAGAAATGCGACCTCCTTAATCCCAATATCCTTTAAATTCAAGCGTTCATTATCAAGCAACACACCACTTCAAGGGCAACATAATATTGTATTGCCGGTGGGTGTACATATTGTCATCACATTTCAGCGAGATATAATTATCCGAAATGACGAATAATACGATTTCAAGGCCATAGTTGACAGCAGCGAAACTTAAATAAGAGTGCTTAAAAAGTTTAGATGACAAAATGTGAAGAAGGAAAATGCATGAAGACAATTGACATCCAAAATGTTGGTGACACTCGAATTGCAAAATTAGAATATATTAGAAATCAGGCAAAATAGAAAAAATATTCCCATGTGAGCAATAAATAGTTGTGTCCTTTTATAAATGATTAGCCAATAACAACCAATCCACTATTATCAGTCAAAAATCAAGGAGTTTTTAAACATTTTATGAAAAGAAGAATTGATGTTGCTCCTCAGAATATTAAAATCGTCAACATTACTCTGTTTACAAAGCAGTTTAACATAATCTATAACTGAACGATACGGTATACGGTCGTTCCTATACGGTATCCTTCATAATCTTCATAAAGACAATGTGTACCGCAGTACAATTAAACTTTATTAACAAGCTCATTGAGTTCATTAGAAGGGAGTTGTATTCAGTGTAGCGTAGCCACAAAGCTAGGCCGGGACACTATCGATTCAACGGTAGCTGGCTTAATCTAAATGGCAGCTGGGAATATACTAAACAATGGCGCCCGTTAGAGCGAGAAGGCCCAAGGAAGTAGTCCTATAAAAGGGACAAAGAGAGCGCTTGTGTAATCAATTAGGTAATTCGACCCCGGACAGCTCGGGTTAATTAATTAATAAAGGCGACCATGCAAAAACCAAACCTCGCAGCCAAATGAACGGGAATTAATTTAGTCTGTGGTGCAAAAACCGCAGGTCTCTTTTTGCGCCAGGGAATGTCCGGAGCGCGCATTGCAATATCTGCTCCCCGGGTAGTAATGTACTAACGGCGGGGCAAAACAGCGCAATGCCGCTTATCCCACACGTACCAAGGCGACTAATTATCATAAAGATGATACATGGAGTAGGAGATATACATCTGCTTACGTGAGGGTTGTGTTTAATACCGCGGAACAGTTCTTTTAGTTGGAGTATGATAACTTCTATGTTGAGTTTATCTTTCTACGCCTGGTTAAATTATCAAACATTAATTTTAAAAGCGAAATTTCATCAATTTTAATTTATAAACAGTATATTCTACGTTTGGCTTTACATGTAATCTTAATGAGCAGAAATTTTATTTGCAAATTCTAGAATAGATTCAAAATATAAAGCAGAATATAAATATATATATGAGGTGTAGATAGTTCACCGTAGATTAATAAGTAAAAAAAACACAGATATAAACAAAAAATAATTTATTCATGCCGACGTTTCGACCTGAATTTCAGGCCTCTATCAGGGCTATAAAATAAAAAGAGATAACAATCATTTAGAGGGACATAAAATTGAAGAGAAATAATAAACTACAAATCTGGAAATAGAAATAACAATGAATTTAATAATAAAAATAGTGGATTAATAACCATAGAATTAGACAGTAGTAGAATGATAACAATATGAGATGAAATTTAATATTGTGTAGGTAAGAAGATATGTATAAGATAAGATATGGAAGTAGTGTCTAAAAAACTGAAAAACAATTTATGACAATTTAAATCATATTGAATCACATTAAATATTCAATATGGTGATTTAAATTGTTTTTATATTTTTGTTTTATAGCCCTGATGCAAACCTGAAAGTCAAATAAATAGAGAAAAGGTCAGGGGTGCGGTCAAAAGCGAACAGAAATAGTTAATAATTATTTACTTCACGTTTCACTCCACTTTGAACAGCTCTGATGAAACTCTAATAAGTGAGGTGAAACGTCAGGAAATAAATAATTATTAACTATTTTTGTTCTCTTTTGACCGTACCCCTGACCTTTTTTCTTTTTAAGTTGAGTAGATTATATAAGTGTTTCAAGATGGCTGTGATTATAAGGAATTGAAACAATTATTTAACGGTTTATTAACCTTTAAAAAATCTGTTAAATAGTTTATCAATATTATTTGTTCAATATGATCCTAAATTGTAGAATTTACGTCTACTTTAAACTATTTAGATAAAAATGTAATATTAATCCAAAATTTTAGCAATAATATTTGCTAATTTACAAATTACAGTATAAAATTTTATTACAGTTTTGATGATGCCAAAATATTACGTAAAAAATGAAATAAAAATAAAGGAAAACTTATTTATAAAAAAGCAATGAGGAAATAAATTTAAAATAAAAGAAGACCTGAACGTTATTCCTGATATCTAAAATCCAATTATATTAATAATAATATTAACAAGGTGAAATTATTAAAGTTGAGAAAATGAAAATAATCTATTTAACAATTATAATTTAAACAAGGATGCAAAAAAATAAAATAAACTGAAAATGTTAACGTAAAAGTGTAATATTATGTTTCTTTGTGGACAATAAACGGAGTTATTGAAGAAATAAAGTACGTTATCAACCGGTATCTAAGCAATTAATCAAACCACTCAGAAGTTTTGACGACGCCATACTTGAAGAACGTTATCACATTAAGGAGGTCGACAAAGGAGATGTCAATGAGTTGGCCCAACATTAAAGCTCCCGAGGACACTCAAAAATAGGGTAAGGATCTTTCTGACAGCTAACTTAGCCGATATTGACATTTATATCTAAGGACATTTTAACAATAACAACCCTGGTATAAAGGAAATTGAATTTGCTTGTTACTATTATGAAAACTAATACAGAAATGGCAGGAAAATATTTACTAGCGACAGAAGTTGAAAATGTACTGTCCAATGTTGTTTTCAATACAGGTAATAGTGGAAAGTTGAAAAAAAAAAAAAAATAAATAAAGCTATCAGTCTAGTTTTCTTGTTAGTTAGAGATAGGTTATTGGTCCATATCACAATCCATCGATAATTATCAAGAGTATTAACATTTTATAGATAAAAATATACGAAACTAGGAAAATAACTTAAAAACCGAAAGCTTTTTTGAAATATGAGAAGTAAAAACATTTTGGTTTCACTAAAAGGTAAATTACAACAATATGCCTATCGACAATACCGCGAAATCACATGAATTCCTTTTTTTGTGTCTCTACAGAACAATATATGAGTTATATATGAGTTTTTATATGATCATATGAAGATACGGTTTCAATATTATCAATTTTTAATAAAGTATAAGACAAAATGACGAACGAAGAAATAAAAAATATGAAAACATTTATATTTAATTATTTTGATAAACTTAAGAATAGCAATTACAAAAAATATATATTAATGAGTATTTTAAAATTCATCTGTAATGCGAGGAGTTTTTTAGATTAAAGAAGCTTTAGAAAGAAGTTATAGAAGAGGATATGTTCCTAGTAGTAAAATATCTTAATCATCATCCTATTTTTTTCCTATACAACCTAATAACAAAATTGAATATTACCATATACTCAACTCCTTTTTATCACAGATGCTGTAATTATAAAAGTATGAATTATACGATATGCAGGAATCAAATATTTTAATAAAATCAGTATTGGTTTAAAAATCGCCATATTATATTGTAGGCTAATGAGAAATGTAATAAAAAAACTTACCTTTAACGTAAAGCATCGTAGACTGTGAATACTCCGTTCCAACGTCGTTTTCTGCAACGCACTCGTATTTTCCTAGATCGTCTTCGGCGCTGTTCGTTATCTGAAGAGCACCTGTAAAAAAATCAATGATAGATAGTATTCCAAATTTATTAACTATTCTATTTATGTAAAATCATTAATACATTAATGTTTATGCTAAAATGGGCCACCTGACTAATTATGAGAGACGTAGAAGAGAGGATTACATTTCAAGTTTAGACAAGTCTATTCATGTAGATTTAGTTTTTAAAGCTTTTCAGCGAGAAAGGTATAAAGGCAAAGATACTAATTTTTTTAACCTATTTTTTAAAATTTTAAATTGAATAAATTCTCTTAACCCCACGCGGCCTCATCCTTTCAAACAAGGTCCGAAAACTTGGGTTTCTTTTAGGAAAAAAAAAAAAGAACCTACTAGCCTCAAAAGACCTTAACCCAAAAGATAAATCCAATTTCTTGCACCCCATCTTTGAAATGATAACAAACTACTTACTAGACAAGTCTAAAACCTATCAATAACTACGGCTATAATTATGAGGAATAGCTAAATTTTCGAACATCCACAGTATCCAATCCTTTCAATCTAAAGTTTTTCGAACAATACTGTCCTCTTTCATAATAAGAAGTTTATTCCAAAAGTAACTTTGAGTCTTGCACATTCCTGTGATCATGATAAACTACTTTTTTTTAAATTTAATTAATTGTAAAACATAAATGCTGCAATATTCATCATCACAATGTTCTGAAATACAGTAAATTTGAGTATTTATAGAATTTATTCATTTTTAATGCGGTAAACTGCGACTTTTTTGGACCCACAATGTTTTAGACCTTCTCCGATCCAAAATTCACCAAGCTTCATTAGGACCTTTCTCATAATTTTAATGATTCCGTACAATTTCTTACTCCATCTCTATCAATCCTTCTCGAAGGTTGAAATGGCAGTGAATCCAAGGTCTTTTACGACCCTGTTTATCTGAGTTCAACAACTAGATTCTCCACTTATGTCCTGTGGGTACAGGATGCCTCCCCTGGTTTTCAGTACCAGAGAGAAGTTCTAGGAACTTTTCCTACTTTTTCAAGCTTGGTTTGAAGTTTCCCAGCAATAGTATAAATGGCGTTATATAAATATCTGTGTTTAAGATACTAATACTGTTTTATTTCGCTCAAATTTACTATATTTTTACCGTTAATATGGTATGAATGGTTACATGCAGCAGTATTGCTTTAAGCGTGGGAGATTAAATTCGACAATAAATATCATAAACCATGATACCAAGTGCTTTTTTTTTTTACTAAAATTAAATTTTCAACATGAATACATTTTACGGTGTATAGAATTTTATTATTTTTAGGAAGTTCTGAGCTATTCTTGTTTTTCATTAAGCTGTCTTATCGTTATACAATTCATAATTAGTTTCATTAGACAACATAAATTACTCCTACCCTAAGTATACATAGGATAAATAATTGAGCCGGCTACTGACATTGGCTAAATAGTTAGCAGAGAAGGGGTATTGATGAGTTCAAGTTGCCAAGTTGCTGGTTGCTGCAGGGCACACTCGGTTCTGTTTTATTCATACCCGGGTATGCTCTGAGCCATTGCCCATATGTGAGCAAATACATCTGAACTTAGTTGGGAAGAAAGTTGTAGCTAAGATCAATATGTACATAAAGAAGTAATAAGTAACGTATAAAAAAATTAAAAACTTTATCAAACGTTACAGAATCACTATATGTTCAACTTGGACGGTAAATTCTAGCTGGTTGATGAGGCTTTCCGTCCTTCGCATAATTAGCATAGCGTTATCCAAAAAACACTGGAAATACGCAATTTTCAGAAAATAAAATAATCTATAAACTTCCTATAAAAATAAACTATTTTTATGATTAATTTTAATAAGATTCTTAATAATTAAGTAATTAAGAAAATAGAGCTTGAAATACTATGATAATATGACAAACTAGGTTGAGAGGTAGTTTAAATAATATGTGTTCATAACTTAGTTGGCAGTAGTAAACTAAATTTGCTAATAAAATAATTAATATTAAAAGGTTAACAAATATAGTTGATTAAACATAAAATGGTGCAAGTTGATTAATAATAAAAATTATTTTATTTGTGGTCTATGGGTTAAGTTTATTATATTGTATTAGACTGTAGGGTAGAATAGCGTGCAACTTTTTTTATTGATTGTTGTAAGGGTGTGAAATTGAAATTAGATTATCATAATTTAGAATTAGTAATGATTTTAAGATTGTAATTAAAGCAAGTAATTAATTTATATTATTTTATTAAAATGAGTTTATAACATTTTATTAAGAATGATGAGCCTAAATGTATATAATATTATCATAACTGGTATAAGAAAAATATTTAAAAAAAAAAGAAATGGTGAGGGAAGCATTGAGGAGAAATGTACCTATGCTTGGTAGACGACACCGTTATTAACAAAACTGCTTTTCTTATATTTACTGCAAAAAATCGCTCCTTATTCTTTTCTATTTACTCGAGGATTCAAACTTCAAAAGTGTCATTGGTTCAAATTCCATCAGTGCAGCTTATATATCGTGAGCCGAAGGTATTTTCAAAAACGTACAATGGTTTATTATAATTGAATTCTTTTATTAATATATACTTTTTTCAGTAAATAACAAACAATATAAATGTCTACTTTGTCCACTCACACGACTTTGCGAACTACTTCTGATTTAACTAAAAACATTCACATGGCTGCCAGCATCTTCACTAATACTGGTCTAATTAATATGTTTAATATAGGTTTAAAAAATTTAATTGTAAACACTGATGATTTTTCGTCTAGCTTTATTAAAAAAATAAATAAAATCTTTACCGCTATAAAGTCAGGGGTTCAGTGCTTTGTAAGGAAGTACTCTTACTAGACCAACGGTTGTGCAAGAAGGTAATTTTGTCAGAATCACGTCTAGCTTCATAAATAGCGAAAATACGGCTATAGGGAATATCTAATCGGCCGCCATTTCAAAACGAAAACACAGGCTGTAATGACAAAATCAGGTGTTCATCATTAGGTGACCTGTTACTTAAGCCGAATATAAAAATTGGGCCGATGGATTCTGAGAAAAGCTGCGAGAGGCGAACGGTGAAAGGATACCTTTTTATTCGATTTTGTGATTGAAGGGGGCTTTTCTTTTTTTTTTTTTTTTTGGACGATTCTGAGGGTTCATTACTAAAAATAATAAAACAAAATGCACAGTTATAGCTGTGTAAGCAATCAGTCAAGGAGTCAATCGAACAGTATATTCTGAGGGTTCATTACTAAAAATAATAAAACAAAATGCAGAGTTATAGCTGTGTAAGCAATCAGTCAAGGAGTCAATCGAACAGTATATTCTGAGGGTTCATTACTAAAAATAATAAAACAAAATGCAGAGTTATAGCTGTGTAAGCAATCAGTCAAGGAGTCAATCGAATAGTATAGGCTGGTTTCAAAACAATTCAAACTTATCATTGAACGCTGAGGACCCCACCTTTGTCTCAAGTCAGTAGTGGGGTTATGAAGCGGATGGTTTAATTTATGGCTTAGTGGGCCGCAGACTTCTATGAGTTGGAAATCTCTGCTTTAGAATGTACCATCATTCCAGTCAAAGTATATTTAAATATTAACTTACCTTAAATAAGAGCGTTAAAAAAGAAGAAGTAGGAATAAATAAATATAGAATAAGAATTTAAAATTAAGAAAAAAAAAATAGAATTACATGTAAAATGTTTTTAACTACTTGGTACATCATTTTTATTATTGTAATATACGGATAAATAAAAATTTATGTATTTCTTTGTTTACATATCAGAAAAAGTAAGGTCTCTTACACGTTACATTTGCCTATATAGGCCAGATTTTTTGATGAAGGGAAAGTAATAAATTATGAAAGGCCTGGTGTGAGATGGAAGAAGTCTTCTTGGATATAAATAATTCCATTTATATCTGTTGAGGGGCGGGATATATTCACACGGTAAAAACACAGCCAACGAATGCCCGCCGGGAAAAAAACGTTCTCATTTCAAGTTGCCCGCACATGCACGGCTTCATTTAAGAATCTCACTGAGGCTAAAAGCCAGCCAAGAAAATGAAATTCTCTCTACCTCCGTTCTCGCGGATTGGCACTCCACGCCTTTTCTAATACACATTTAACAGGTGAAAGGTGACAAAACCAGCTTAAATCTCTGCACCCTTAAATAAAATGAAATATTTATATTTTTTTTTTTATTCCTTTAGGTAAAACGTTTCCTTCAAAATGATTTTAAAAATATATCACTGTACCTAACTTCAGACAGTAAAAAATAAGGGCCGATTGCAACATTAGGATCTATCTCTACACCACTAAGTTGTTACCAAAGATCTCGAGGACAATAATAATAATAATTAATTTTTTGTTTATGGGGTACAAATAGAGTAGGAGGACAAGTAATACATATTTTTAATTATAAGAATATCTAAACTAGATTTTTACTCAGTCCTGATTCCATTACTTCCAACTAATTTTAAGAAGAAATACGAAAAATAGTGAACTTACATACATACATAACATAGGGAAATTAAAGCCAATCATTAATATTTAGATTTTTTAGAATATTAACGTAAAAATACGTTAATATTTAGATTTTTTAGTGTATAGTTTTACTGAATCGTTATAAACAATTTTATATAGTTTGAATTGTTCTGAGCTATTAAATACAATAATATTTCACTTTGTTTATTCTTGAGCAGACACAGCTTAGAAAAATTCATAAAATCAAATAAATAAAAATATTTTTCATATAATTCTAGAAGAATTGGTGCAAGGATATAATAAATGAGAATAAAAAAAAAAGGTTTAAAAATATAATTTACGAATTTAGAAAACAATAATTAAATGAAAGGATGAGATAAAAAATGAGGGATGATTAACAAATATTTTTAAAAATTTTAAAGAAATAACTATCTTCAGAAGAAATACGGTTATGTACTCTGTATGATTCTACAATCAATTTAAATCTTCCGAGCCTTATAACCAGTTCATTATATATTAGTCTATAACTTATTTTATCATGTATATAATTTATTGATGTAAGAGAAATTAAAATTAATTTTGACTAGTTATCATTAAATTTAGTAAACCTTATATATAACAAATTATATACATCATAACAATTAATAAATGATGAAAAGCACTTTGTAACAATTTTTAGAAATAAATACCTAAAGATGAACGGATGGCTCGTAACGTCGAGGTGAAGAAAATATTATTAATGAATAATGAATAAAAATTAAAAGCAGAGAGATTAATAAATTGAAGTATGAAAGCTGCATGCAAGTCCAAATATATATAAAAAACTAAACAATAAATATAAATGGAAAATATATATTTATATAAATATGTGGCACTAACTACAATGATTCATATGTAGCACTATATTAATTCTTAAGGAATTAAAAAATTAAGCAAATTATATTTATATAAATATAAATGGAAAATATAACTTTCTTCGAAAAATAAAATTACTTGATAAATAATATCAAAGAATTATAAACTATATTGAATGGAGAAACGCCAAATTAGAAGATGGCGTCGCACGTGATAATATAACACTAGATTTTTGAAATGAATTAACAGACCACGGACTCATTAAGCCACGTTATTTATTCAATTCTTAATTGAGAAAGCCGCAGGAATTGGTTTCCAACTTGCAGAGGTTGGCTAACGATATCGACACAATTATACCAAGATGTAGTTTAATGGAGACGACCGAAGTTGCGGTGCGTGCTAAATCCTCACCATTAGAACACTGACTGAGGACAATTTGCTATCGGGTAAGAAGTTGGACCATTACCCGAAGGGGGCGTGGAGGAATGTAATTCTATACCCCTGGATCAGGTAGGTCGTGGAGTTAGGCATTCCGGGGCCGAACCTCATCGAGAAGAGTGCACGCCAGGCCAATATTTAACATTTCTGTCTCTTCGAGAGGTTCCTCACTCCTGGCAGATGTGGCTTAAAAGTATCCAGCAGCTTGCGCGGGACTTTATTTATGGATGAAATTTTGGGAAATGCGTACACTAAGGAACGGTAGTATTGAAAAAGGGAAAATCTATTAATTTAATTTTCAGTTAAAAATATACTACTGATTTTAAATAAGCCATTTTTAATTTAAATATAAAAGTATACTACCAGGGCCCTGTTTCACAATAAAGTACAAACTAATACTATTAGTCTTGTAGATTTATCTTAATTCAATTACACAAACTTGTACAATAGTAACTTGTGCTTTAGTATTTTTTAATGCCTGTAATATCACTAATAGTCCTCCCTATCATGACAAAAATAAGCATTAGTGTTATTACCACACTAGTTTCTATACTTGTACTATGAACTAATACTATTAGATTTCATTATGAAACAGGGCCGTGGTGTAGAAAGGATGTAAAGTTTATTCTACTGAACTGAAACGCGCAATTTTCATTAAATTCTGATTCAGATATTTTATATTATATCCATCTCTACTGTTAATTTTTACTTAATTTTTCTATTGTATCTATTAATTCTGGTACTTATGTATTTCTTCACTTCCTATCCATCGGAATCTAAAATATTGGAATTCATGTTCTCCTTTTCAATCAAAATATGTGAATTGATATAATATTCTATTATTATTATTATTTTATCCTTTCTTGTACGGTAAATTGAGTTCTTAGTATTTAATAAAACTGAAAATATGGACGTGAATATTCTTTTTTTTCACCAATTATCATTTTGCTGGTTACATTATGATTTAACATTATTAAATAATTATTTGTTATTTTTTTTGGTATTTATGCTTTTAACTCTTTTTATTATTAGAGCCAAATTTATATTTTCTGTACTATTATTTTGAAGGGACTCGTCTCAGGATAAATAAAGAATATCATTACTGTTTGATGGCAGTTATCAACTTTTGCTTGCATATTCGCCCAAGAAACAAATAAACCACAAACAAATCCTTAAATGTTGAGGTCGGGGCCTAAATTCGTAAAAATAGGAATCGCTTTTACGGTGTAAGCTTAGTAACCTACAATATAACATATGGCAGATGAGACATTACGCAAGTATATTTCTCTTTTTTTTTTTAAATTTAAAATCAAAATTAAAATATATACCACTACAACCCATAAAGAGTCAGGGGTCCAGTACTCTGTAAGGAAGTACTGTTACTGGAACAACGGTTGTGCAAGGAGATGATTTGGTCAGAATCACGCTCGACTGGAAGATTTTTATCCAATTAATGAGGCAGGGTGGACCCCAAGAGGGCTCCCGGGCTTTTATAATTCATATTAAATAAATGAGGTTACCAAATCCATCGAAAACCTCTTGTTAATTTATAATAAATAATAAAATCTAATATATAATTTATTTAAATTGGCTATCAGTGAATTTTGGTCATTTGGTTCTAGCATTTTCAGTTGATCAGCTGGTTGATTAAAATTGTCACGGGATGATAATGAGGCTTACAGCTGACGAGAGCAAAGGTGCAGTGTTAATTGGATTTTAATATCAACATTTTTATTTTCTTTTATATTTATTTGAAACCATTTTTATTTAATGTTAATTTTCTATTTAATTATGTCACATTCAGCGGTAATATTCCGTTCATTGCCGAATCTATTGGAAACCTCTCCCCAGCTGATTTATTAGGTTGGTTGTTAGGTTTTGTTAAGTGTTGGCAATTACTTTTTTTTTTTTGTTATTGTATTTTATTGCTCATGACCTGGATTACTTTTTAAAATTCCAGTTAGTCTCACGATTTGGCAATAAAGAGGAAAATGGACTGTGCACCATTTGACCCTACACACTAAATACATATTCATTCACAACTGTTTTTAAGTTACGTTCAGTTTCCTTCAGTCTGTGAATTTAGATGTCTTGGAATGTGGTACTCCCTTTGTTGATTAAGGCTGTTGATCTGTGCTATATGCTTCCTGGATTTATTTGATCAGGTCTTATAATGCTTGAACCACCGAAAAGAAACCAGTCATACTGTTTTTCAATATTTTACTAATGTCGGCTTTATTTTCGAAATCTTCCTATTGAAGGACCTAGGGTAAGAATATGATGAGCGTTGTTTAGAAAAGCAGTTTCTTAAAACTCTAAAATCTTATATACTGATTTATGCATTTTATATCCGGTACTATTTTAGTAAAACGTGGAGGAATTATAGTGCAAGACAAACGAACAAAATAAATAGCTATATAGAAAAACTAAGCAGGGTTTCGCTTAAAATTCTAATTGTTTTCAAAATTTCAGGTCATCCAATTATATTCTCCAAACCTATAGTATTAAATATTTATTCTTTAAAATAATAGATTGAAAATTAATCTTTATATTTATATTTAACATTGGTAAATTGATATCTTAGATCTTTATCAGTTTATTTATTTCTTTAACGAAGCCTTTATAACAAATCAGCTGAGTGAACGTCATAAAAAAAACCTTACTAGATAATAAACTGGATTATAACGGCGATTAGAGAACATGAAGAAGAGATTACGAAAACAACAAAACATTCAATTCTTTATAATAAATTATTAACTGAATTAAATAATCTAACAGTTCTTTAAAATAATAGTTTATTTTAACCAATAGGTAAGTACTAAAAATACATCTTGATTTATATCCGGTCATACATATAACTTGAAAAGAACAAAAAATTATCATGCAAATAAAATTAAAAGGTATTCTGGACTAATAAAATATTAATTGCTAACGAACTCACTTCCTACAATTCTCTTATTAGACTAGTCCGAACCAACTCATTTGAGCTTCTGAGTTCAGAAACTAAACGTAATAATGCAAGGATTTAAGCAGTTAACTAAATAATTCGATGGTTTGTCTTCAATTCGCTAGTTCATCTTAAAATAATTAGAAGAGTAATATATACAGTGCATCTAAAACAAAAGATGCAAAAATAAAAAAAATATGGTACAATTATGGATTCAATTATTCATAAGAAATCAAAACCATACCGTTACGTTTGGAGATATAATATGATTGAATGGAGATAAATATTATAAATAAAGCTAGCACGAAAATATAAATTTGCATGTTTACGAGTAGCAACTTTAACTATAAATTTGTAATAATATTTTTATTATAAGCAGGTTCATATGCGCGCGTATGATGTGTATAAAACGTACTGTTGCAGGGCCGATTGCAGTTGGTAAGAGGGAACAGCTATATTTTTATGTTTCTCATCAGATAGCTATAATAACAGTATATTTACTGAGAGGAAACCAATATTAGATATAAGGCCACCAAGAAATATGGTACCCAGCCTCACCAACTCTCCTCTGAACATTTCTGAAGTCATAACAGGATATTGTGTTAGCTCTACAGGACTTTGCAACTTTTTAATTTCTACACCCGAAATAATTAATAAAAATCAGTGGAATAAATTACAATATGGACTCACAACTAACTTGAAGTTAAGTATACTCGGAAACGCTCCAATGCTAAAGTAAGTTGTTAAATTCTAACAATATTTATTTCATGAGTTCGAAGATTTGAAATGATTTTTAAAAAATCCTAGAGAAATATTTTGTTTCTCTAGTAAATTTGATTATTTCTTAGATTGATATTAATTATATGATAGAATTTGTGACAAAATTGAAACAGACAATGTGGGGGAAAGTACATTTTTTTCGGTAAATTAATTATTTATTAAAAAATATTATTCATGGTTTTATTTATTCACTTACTTTGATCACTTATAAATTGCAAACTTATAAACAAATTAATATCCAACTCTATCCACTACAAAGACACTGATTGGATGCATAAACATACTTAACATAATATAAAAACATAGCCCCCTGGAACTCTTGTAACACAACAAATTGCTAATTTACAAAAATCATCAAAATTATACTATCTGAATAAGAGTGGTTTTTCGGAAATAGAGTACTCATATACAATGTCACGGTCATTGAACAAGAAGTACAACCTATAATACATAGCAACAGACATGTTAGTGTGTAAAGTCCGTCTTTACACACCAACATAAGAAAAATAATTGATAGTTCTCCAAACAAAAGACCCAAAATCAAAGTTATGTCCTGCTAAATCTGAATTTACTTTTATCTAATTCCACTAATTAAACATTTGAGACATCTACCGAATTGAAATATTAGGCAATTAAAAATAAATCTGCTATTACACCCTTTTTCATTGTTATTATTATTTATCTACATACATTAAATGAGTATAAAAAAAAATAATGCCTGTCCTAGTGACTTAGGTAATATGAATAAATAGCACATTAATTTTATACGCAGTAAAAAATTATGGAAAGAAAATTTGAGGAATGGTAAATCAATATTCCACTTCTAGAAAAAAAATAAATAAAAGAGAGAATATATATATTTTATATTAAAAAGGAAATACCTACTTTCAAAAAACATAGTTTAACAAGGCCACGTTTATTAAAAAAAAAAAAGTAATTAAATAAAAATAAAACAAAACAAAGCAGTTAATGATTGCCAAAGCCAAAACCCAATCAGTTTTAATCAAAGAGGGATCTGTAGTATAAAGCATATAACTGGTTCTTTTTTGATTGTATAACGTGTGAGAGGGGTAAGAATGGAGAGCATACATATTCAGTCATATGTTATAAATTTTAATTGCATGTTCACAGACTTAATATAAGCAATATAAATTGGTTTTTTAATTGGAATTTATCACCAAAAAAAAACCTGTTCGTCAAAAAAAAAAACAACAGATTCGTAAGGAAATTGAAAGCTAAATAAAGAAAACAAATATATGATAACTATTTGTTATAAATAAATTATTAGTTTGTTTTATATATATATTACCAAATTTTTACAGGAACACATTACCGAATTTTCTGCTCATCAATAAATAAACTTTTTAAAGTTTTTTTTTTTTTTTTACAAACACTAAAAAGATTTGTCTTGTTTGCGTATACTATGAATGGCATTTCCACAACTTGGATTATAATCTTTTTCAGCTGCATACATACAATATGACTATGCTCTCACGACAATAAATGCTTTCTTAACTATCATACAGTCAACACGATGGATGTGGCTGCGACAGTTGCTGCAATGCTGACCTTAAAACTGTTTGCTCCTCTAATTGTTACCGCAAGCTCTACACGAGTTTGTTTCGTAATTAACCAGTAATGTAAAAGATTGCAAAAAGAATTAATCATCAGTAATACATATATACAAAAATTAGTTCAGACTCAATCCTGTTTGTTTTGTTTCTAAAAATAAAATACTTGTTGTAAAAGCAACTGGTGATGAAGCCCCGGTCAGTGAGTTGACAAACCCAGATAGAACCGGAGCCAACGGACTGTGTTATTAAGATGTGAGGACTAAGAGAGCATCAAGAACAGGGAGGGCCTGATATAGAATCACGTAATATCCAAGGCTGAAATAAGAATTCTCGAGGGGTACAGACGTCTCCTTTGATGTCACATAATCCGGAGAGACATGACAATAAAGCTTTTGTAACAAAAGCCACTGACGAGAGAGCTCTATGGAGTTCCCGGTCGAGGAATGATAAGGCAAGGTACAAGGTATTGGAATCGATACCTCTATTCAACCTTATTGAATAATATTTTGCGATAAATTTATAAATTGCCTTAAATGACAATAGCATGGTCAGAAAACTATGGTCTTTCCTTTCTAAATCAAAATGTTCGACTTAGCTTATTTTATTTCTTGGAGACAGCTATTCCAAAAGTCGAATAGATTTTATTTAACAATACTCTTTCAAAGTGGATTTGGACACTGAACAATGGACGAGATCATTAGAGGTGGATATAATGGTGATAGAAAAGGAAAAAGACACTCGGCTATTCAACCATGCAACCCTACCTTCCTCTTGTGTATAGTATCAATTTTCCAATTAATAATGGAGATTTTTATTTTACAGAAAAATAACACTATAACTATAATAAAACAACATTTATTTATATTCTCATAACTATCACACATCTACTTTAGATATAGATTACGCAAGAAATATAAAATCACGTCAGTTGTCATAATAGTTTTGTTTTCTTTTCAGTTCAGAAGCACTTAACATGTTCCAATAGATTCAAACTAAAATATACTACACTGACTTGTTCCATGGTACTTAATATAGAGTGCAAATTCGTGGATGAGGACTATTTTGATGTAGTAGCCTTGACTTGGATGTCAAAGAAGCAGTTAAAAGAAAGAATCAATTGATAGACGAATCTTCACCAATAAAATCACGATTGTGTGAGCAAACCTCATAGGTTGCTTGTATTTCACAGATACAATTAACATTTGTTACATACTATCAATCTACCAAACAAGTCTATCTATAAAAAATAATTTGCTATGATATGGGCTATTTAAACAAATTTCCCAAAACATATATTTTAAAAGATATGAAAGAATTATTTTATAAACTTATAAAATTTATATAATATACAAATCAGAAGTTTGGGACTAGACCTCAATTAAAAAAAACAAAAAACAATTCTGGACCTTACACAAAATTATAAATAAAATCATTCAAAATGATTCTTGAGTTCTGTAAAAAAAAAAAAAAATGTTAACATATTTCACATTTAAAACGGGCGACTTTCGTTTTCAGAAACAAAAACAGGTTTCATCAATATTCGCATTATTCAGAAAACTGGATATCACTGTAACATTCTTAAATTTTCGAGCGTATGAAACAAGTATTGCTTTGTCTTCACTGCCGAATAGATTTGGCTCAGACTCTCATAGACTCGAAAATATTTCTTTTTTAGATTTCATAAACATTTACTAATTGGAAAAGCTTATAATTAGACATATAATAATCATCAGTCACAGTACTTAGTAGTTGGTACATAGTATATAGTAGTAGTTGGTTTATTTAAAAATGTGTAAATCTTTACTTTTCAAATAATTCTTCAAATGGTTTGATATATAGGAGGGTAGGTAACAATAATGGGTATAATCTCTTTTACTTCATTTCAAATGCATTATAAGAGGGAAATGAGGGAAGGGATACACCTATAAATTGGAAAATTTGGAAAATTGAATGAGTCTACTTTCTTATTTATTTCGTAATGTCTGTATTCAGTAAGTTACTAGTCCATAGTCCAGTCTGAGACTGTTCGTGCGAGGCTCCCACCTTTTTGGCCGTCCTGTCATGTCAGTGTCCTGAATAATAGTTCCGTACAGTATTGGAGGCTATCAAAACATTTTATATGTCTATTCTAGATGAAGTCACAATCGATAGTTAGAGTGTCGTATGTATGTGGTCCGCCATGGCTCTTTGAAAATTTATTTCTAAGAGTCTACAACTGATAGTTCAACTAAAAACAAATAACTAATTCGGGAGGGGGAAAGGAGAGTTAAAATTTTTCAGCGGAAAAAAAATATTGTCCTACTCACTCATTTAAAATTCTCTGACGTAGTAAGTATCAAATTAATAATTTTAAGATACGATTTAATAAAAATATATTCATTCTTGATAAATTACGAACGATTTCAAAATCTACAATTCCTCTACAAAATCTATAATTTGTTATTTTACAAATGATTAACTCATTTTAATAAGAAATAATGATATGTATAACAGTTTTATTTACTAGTAAAAACGTTTTTCTTCAAAGCCAGGCTCGTTGAGCGGTGAATTTCGTAAATAAAGAGATCTGACCCGCTTGGGATAAAGCCTAAAGGAGCGAGGGTTGGATTAGAGGTTTAAAGAGAGATCACATAAATTGACCGATAAATAAAATATCAATTTGAGATGGAAGTTCTTCCAATAATCCTCGGCCGTGGTCTAAGCTTCAAACTTAAATTGAAAGCAGTAAGCTTGTTCGCCCGGGCTTTGTCTGTCCGTCGCGATTAAATGGCCTCTGGTCTCTCCCCTCCCCTTCCCTTCCCCTGACCGACGGTAATCTGATGGACGATATCGACGTGGGCCTCGGAGTCGTTGCGATTCCGCGATTTCTCTTTTGCAATGGATTCGAATACTACAGCAGTCATTTGTCTTTATTGACTCGCGCTAATTATCGGACGATGATGGAGGGCACGATTACATTTCCTGTTTGATTAATTGTCGGCTCGAGTCGGGATCTGCGCCCAAATTGAGATTAATGGAACCTCGTCGCGGATCAACGAAAAATTAATTCGGAATTAGCGAAGGATTTCCGTTCGCAATCGAATATCATTGTATCTTGTTAAATGATTCCTGATTCAAAAACACATGTGCCTAACTTGATCTCCAAAGTCGGGTCCTTATTATTCTTTACGTTCAAACCAAACCAGCGAAGGTTTTTCACCGTAATACACGAGATCTTGCACATCCACCAAGCGAGTTTGTTATGGCAAATGCCAAGTACCTTCAAATGGCATGTAAACCTTTTAATTAAAATTAAACCAAAGAATCGAGTGAAAGGTATCTGAGATGTGTTTTGAAATGAAACACATATAAGCTAGTATTTATTAAATAGTTTTACAACCCTATGATACAACCGTTTACTTTGGTAGAGGATAATGATGGAATAACTCCAGGACTTGAATCCTAACTACTTTCTTATCAGGTACTAAACCTTAATCCTGAGGCCGTACAGAAAAAAATTTATCATGGGGAGAAGTTAATATCTAAAATTTCCTAATAATTTTGAACAAATTACCAGACTTAGTGGAAGTGTTTCTTGAAATTAGCACTTTTTTAAAAATATTTTTAGAAAACTAACATATTAAAATATCATTTATTAAATATTATATTAAAATTTTAAATGTAATGTTTTAATCCCTTTGGATAGTTGACCACAATTATAGCAGTTTGAAGTAGGTCCTCAAATTTTGAATTTCCCAACATTTCAGATTTTCTAATAATAAGAGAGAGGAGGGAAATGACATCTATTTACTAGTGACTTCCGTAACAACGTCCCGCCCCAGAACCCACCATGGGTAACAATAGTAAAGGTTTATTTTTTTTAATATTCTGTCACCATCTTAACGAATCTGTTTGTTGATTATCCTTGGAATGTTATAGAATACGCAGTATGAATAGTAGCGATAGTAAGAGGAACTGAAGCAAAAAATTTGTTCCACTACAACCCAAGGAGTTGGTCAGGAATTGTTGAAGTTGGTCCTCAAATGTCGGTCAGGATCAGATTCAACCACCAGTTTTTAAGGATACACACTTTTTGGAGGTTGGGCGTGTTACACAAGAATCTCCCCATCCCAGCATAGTTCCACAGCTCATATAACAGTTTAAATAATTTACCACAAAAGGACTCGAGAACGGATCACAGAGATAGAGGCACAGTGCGTTACCCACTGAACAATCCAACTCCCTACCTACAATAGGTTAAGGAAGTTAAAGGCATAATTGTAAGTAGTTTCCTATTTACGAATAGTCCACAGATCCGAATACAAAACAGCAGGTATATAACAACTAACATAACAAAAGGACTAGACAACATCTTAGTAGAAGGCTATATCCTCGAAGAGTCCCCGAAGACATAACTATTACACGGATGCTCGCCAAGGATTGCCATTTGTTGACAGAGCGTAGCAGCCTGATGTACGAGGGAGCGACAAAGTGCTCTAATAGAAAAAGACCCCGCGGGTAAGAAGCCGACCATTTTCATTAGGCCCTCCCTCAAGATGGATCGACGGGCCTACTATCCTCCTGACATATGACAGCGTCATATATCCAAATGAAACAAGAAAGACAAATGTGCTACATCCTCGCCCTTTACCATCCCCTTCTCCCTCCTCCCTAGACCCTACTCCCTATATTGCCTCCCGGCCCTATTTCCCGGCCTCTGCTTAGCCACCCTTTTTGTCATTAGTATCGCTCGATTTTTCTTTTTTGCCATCTTCAGCATTCCAGCCTATATCCTCAAATCTATCTTGCTCATCAGGAAGAATGTCTAATGCAGGATACTCTTGAAATTTGAAGACGTTAAAATTTCATGAGTGTCCAGCGTCTTTAGAATTCAGTAAATGTTCGATAAAATGAAATAAACGTAATGAATTGACAAGGCATTGTATAGAGTATTAAGGAAAAAATATGAAATAGAGATGATTTTCAAAACTTTTGAAAAGCAATGTTCTTCTATAAGTAAAAGTTATTTTACAGAATATAAATTAATTACGTCATGCTGATTTTAGTTATTATTTTTTGTAGGTCTGCTCCAATAATGGTGGGGTGGTTAGTGTTCTGTTTTTAGCGAATGAACGGTTCACCAAGACGACAAAGTGAAAAGAGCCTGTCATTTTGCAGCTGTTATTAATAAAATCATTTAGAATATAATAAAGTAAAATAGTATAATAGTTTACTGCGCTTTCAAAACAGATTAAACATTCAATTTTCAAACAAGAAACATTGTAATAGATACGAATTCATAATGCTAAATGACATATTGTTATAGTATGAAGTAACTCCAATTCAAAATTTGGAAATACAGTTGTAACATAGAATATAGATTAAATGTTCTTCTACTATGATGATTGTAGTTAATAGATGTGCATAAACGAAAAAAAAGATTGGATTATAATACAAAAAAAATTGAAAATGTGAGATTAATATAATCTCACACACCACCAATCCCTGAATGACACCAGTGGGAAATCCATTTTTAAATATCTTTTAGATTATTTATAATCTTATATACTTTCTTGAAACTAATTAATGTTGTTTAAATAAATAATTTAATTTTTATCCATTTTAGTCTCAACACATTTTATTTTCCTTACAAGTCCGACGTTTCGGCCAATCCAGCCTTCCTCAGGGTCTATCTTAATACAATTTTTGAACTAAATGATTAAAAACTCAACTTCATGCAGGACAACAATTTTTAATTAGTCAATTTTCACATTAAAAACAAAAATTAAAATTCTTCTATCACAGTCACTATTTGTAAAAACTTTATCACAACAATGCTTGTGCATAAATGAAAACAAAAGATTGGATTATAATACAAAAAAAACTGAAAAAGTAAGATTAATATAATCTCACACAGCACCAATCCCTGAATGACACCTGTGGGAAATCCATTTTTAAATATCTTTTAGATATTTTTAAATATATATCGACCAGATATGTTCTATATGGCTTTCTAACGAATAGTTAAAAATGATATCTTTCAGATTTCATTCAGGAATCGCTTAAAGATATATTTCAGGTGTTTTCAGATATATTTCTATCATATTCTTTATACCTTTTAGATAACTCATTCAGACTTTTTTTGACGAGAAAATCGTTCACATAACTTTATTGTGTCTTTTAAATTTATCAGATATCTTAAAAAGGGCTAAAATTCTTTCCATTATTCCGAATATTCATAATGCAAATAAAAATAATATCGAAATTTCATATTGCGTCTTTTAATAGCTAAATTATGAAAGTTATTTATGACCGAACATACTATACAGCCAATCCAGTAATATGTGTCATGATAATTACCTGCAGTGTTTGGCATGGTGGAATCTAAGATGGTGTAGCGGGGGTTTTTGCCAATCTGAACGGGTCGCATCTCTTTGACCCATCTGATCGTCGGTGGAGGGTTCCCGGTCGCCACGCAGGAGAGAACCGCTGTGTGGCCAATCTCTACAACCTTCGTGCTTGGGGCCTGGGTGATCTGAGGGAATCCTGCAGGCAGCCGTTCAGCTGTGAAAAAGAGTAGACCATTAATATACATAATGAAACTGTTCACATAATCAAAATATATATTATATATATTTTTTAATGTAGTATAATACTATATTTATTATATATATATTGTTCTTTTTTATATTTTATATGGTATTCTTAATTTTAATCAAGTTCACTCCATACCAATATAATTTTATTATTTAGTTAATTGAATTATTAGTTTTATTGCTAGATATTAATTCCTACTGTTCTAGCTTATACATTATAGTAGCCTCCATATGCGCCCTAATAATCAAAAGTGTAATTAATAAATTACTTTATGTTTTTCATTTCGATGATTTCGATAGATTTTGCACTTTTTTGGATATATATATAGTACAGGTAATATATTTAATAGAGAGGTCAGAAAATGGCCGGAAAGTAATGTTTTTACTCACTGTATTACATTTAAAAATTCCGACTTATGCTGATTCTAAATGATAGTTCGTTTATTCAAGAAATAAAATGTAGAAACACTTGACTATAAAATAAGTACTGCCAATGGTTCCTGAACAGAAGAGCTTCTTATTAAATCTAATTCAACAATTGTATAGAGTTTATAATAAATAGACAGTAAAATTTAAAAAAATTCTAAGTAAACAGCAGATATATATATATATTTTAGATTTTCCTTTTTTTGTTTTTATTTTCCTTCAATTTTTTAGTTAAACAAACACAGATTGAAAACAAGTCGATTTTAACATGTTCCATAACTTTTAAAAACATATTTCGGCCATTTTCTGACTTCTAGAACTTTTTCAACCCTCCCAAGTAATGATAAATAGGACAGTACTGATATGTATGAGAGGCACCAGCTGGAGTTTTTTAACTTAAAATAATTTCTTTTGTCGGCATGCCAAAGATACCGCCAGACCTAGGCAAAAATCCGTCGGCAACAGATCTAAAGAAATGTACAAAGATATATAGATAACAGAGGGTATGCACCCTCTGGGAACGGTTGACCGTGTAGGCAGAGTTAAACAAACAAACAGCCCTTATCTTGCACGTGGCCAGTTCAGACATTAGAAAGTATAGAGAAATAGCCGCCGTAATTGATAACAAATAAACACCCCTTATCTCACACGGGCCTCTCTAAAAACCTCGGGAAACATAAAGTAAGCCGCCAGAAGCCGGCTTTCTTCAAAGAAGAAACTTTTAAAGATGAAAGGTAGGACTTTCGTCGAAGATCATTGGACCTTCTCACCCCCTCTGAAAATAGAGGAACCAATCAGAGGACAGAAATCAAAAGAAGGAGGAGTCAGAAGGAGAGGGGAGAAAATTAACAAAAGTGCAGGAAAAAGAGTTTTTGGACACAGTCAATGGGAAGAGTCAAGGCCTGAGAGAGTCAACGAAAAACAGTCGGACCCGGAGTTGGGGAAGAGACAGAGTTCTGTGGAGAGCCTCAGAGAAACACAGCCTGAGAGAGCCGGACGGAATAGACACAGGCTGGGAGAGATGAAAACCTGAAGACTGGCCGGAGGAAGAGAGAGCAGCAGCCAAGTAAGACCTTTTCTGTTGTTATTTGAATGGCAAGGATAGAATTAATAACTTAGAGTCAGTATAAATATCAAATATCCCAACTGGTACATCTCAATTCATTATCTTATAATCAAAGTATAAGGAAACAAGTCTACCATGCTCTCTCATAATAGTACTCTTGATCATTATCAATATCAAATGTATTATATACAATGTATATAATTGTAAATATAAAATATGTAACGAGGACTTTACTTTATAATTAATAATCCCTGCATGCCACCTCATATATAATAGCATAGTAAATTGGTGAACACGATACCGTTGGAAAGGAACTCGAATGATTAATTATGATATTCATATCTAGCATACCACGGCGGGTGTTTCAGATGGTATTAAATATAGGGGTTGAATTAAATATAGCGCATCCCTTTTCAGTCGGTTCCCATCAGGAACTGATAGAGATACATAATATAAATATATAAATACAGATACATATATTACATTAATATATGAATACGTTTCAATATAATACCTGTACGGGGAACCCCTAATCGGGCTTAGAAACCCCGGAGCCCCGTACACGGCAGTACGAATCATAAAAAATGTCTATGATTTGTAATAGCGAGGTGAACATTATGGTAAACCACAGAAATTAAACTAAAACCATAAAAGACAGATTATTCAGATATTAAATATAAATGTAATGTAGAAAATAAAACTTGCTAGTATCAAGTATGAAAAACCACCATCAGGAGGAATCTACAGATGCGGCTAATGATCTGAGCAGTAGAAGAAAAACAAATGACCGGAACATGCAATGAGGAGAAAACTATTTTAAAAATATATGAGACCCGGAATGGAAGAAGATGCAGGTAACGGAAGACGTGAGAGGGTATTATCAAAGAGGCTTTTAGAAGAAGCGCAAAAGAAGAGGAAACAGATGAGTGAAAGAGGAAAAGGAAGCAAGAAATGGTTCTGGACAGAGGCCTATGGTCGTAGACTCCCCAGGACAACAGTCAATGGACGAGGATTTGATTAAGATGAAGACCATTCTATAGGAGGTCCCTTATCTGTCTCCTTTATATCAAAAGAAGAGAGTTCTTATTTCTTTATCCGAGTTTTAGGGAAGTCTTGATTGGAAATTATTTATATGTCTATAGTATATTAATATATAATATATGTGTACTGGGGAGACTGTGGATATGTGAAGAATTGTTTTATGTTTTCAGCAAAAAGGGAATAGCAAAAATATTTAATTGCATGTCTCTTGTTTTGCATTAATTTTCACCTTGAAATATTTCCAATTAATTTATCATATCTGTCTAAAAAAAATAACACAACCATAGTTGTAATATTTTTTTTTAAAAATGTTTATTTATTCCTATTTACAACTGTACATGATTACAATTATATAATATTTGAGAGTGCTCATTTAAATACATTTAGTAAATCTGATCTAAGTTAAATTAGAGTGTTACAGGCGTGTAGAGAAACTACCCATTGGTAGCACTCTAATGATATTTTACCTTAGCTAGACTCGTGGCCATCTTCTTTTCAGGCGCCTTGGAGGATTGTCAGGAATGGAAGAGGATCCAAGGTTAGAAAGTTTGAGTGGTTAGGGAGCTTATAATGGAAGGAGTAATATCTGGTTCAGGCTAGATCGGTTACATAGCGAACATTAAAGTCCTTATGTATGATTTTATTAGTGACAAAGTAAGAAGCATTGAGAATTTTACGAAGGATTTTGGATTGTAAGGATTGAATACGAGAGGAATTCGAAGGTTTAGTCGAGCCTCAAAGCTCAACTCCATATGTCCAGATTGGCCTTATTACAGTCATGTAGATCAGTCTTTTGTATTGTGTTGGAAGTTTAGACTTAGTTTATCTAGTAAGTGCTGTAGTAGTTGAAATCGACGTGCAGTTTCCTGTCTTTTCAGTCTTGTGTGAGGATTCCAGGTTAACCGTTTGTCCAAATGTAGTCCAAGGTAGCGGATCTGTTCGACAGAAGTAAGAGTAACATCATTAAATGAAACTGTAGGGTAGTCAGTAGGTTTACGACGAAGGGTAAAAATGATCAATGGGATTTCTTGGAAGTTATCTTAATCCTCCAATTACGACTCCATTCTTCGAGGGCTGTGATATGGGATTGGAGATTTTGAGATACGATTAATGGGTTATTATTAACAGCGAGCACAGATGTGTCATCGGCATACGTGGTGAGGATAGTGTTAGGATTGGTTGGAATGTCAGCTGTATAGACGGTGTAGAGGATGGGACCAAGGATACTACCTTGAGGAAGTTGTAATATTAAAATAATAATTGTGATTTTAAAATTCAGTGGTTAAGGGTTAAATCTTTAATAAATTTTTTATGTCCGCCTTACCTCATTTTTATTTCGAGTTTTTAATGTAAATTAAGTTGTATTAAATATTTAAATAATAATCTCTATTAACTTCTCTGCCCATTCTGCAAAAGCTAGTTCAATTATAAAGAAGATGATCGGGGATACGGTAGCCAAAAATAGTATTTTGTAACAACTATTTATAGAGCTTCATCAGAGTTGTTACAGGTGAGAGATTTCGAAACAGTGACCAACTGGTAACTTGGAAACAATGAATTGTTTCCTATAACAATATTTTAAAAGTTTTAGATAAGGTGAATCGAAGCCATTTCGTTAAGACCGAGCAATATTTTCATGATTCGTAGAGACCCTTTTAAAATACTGAATAAGTGTTCAATCCTAATCAAATTTCAAATTTGCGACTCGCTTTGGTTCAGTAAAATTTAATTTTATTTAAAATTTGAAAAGTTGTCCTGATATAGACTTTTGTAGACACAGTACAACGATTTTCTGGGTGTCAGAGTAAACTATAAATGAGATGTCATGATAAGTCAATACAATCCACTTTTGGAAAGTTTTTATAAAAAAAAAATATTATGGTAGATAATTGAAGCTGTTGATTTGTGACACCTATTTAACCAAAAAAAAAAAAAATTTAAATTAACTGAATTAGTTTTAGGCGTAGAACTTTAATTTGACAAAAAAACTTTATTTTTCAGACGTCCATACATTAAATTTTGACAGAATTTCCTATCTCCTTAAATTAGCTTTGAAAGATTTTGCCAGAATTACATCAAGCTATTGTATAAAATACATCAGCTGTCTAAGGAACCGAAATAAAATACGCAGACGCCAACAGGTTTACAGCCTGGCTTCGTGGGGAAGGCTCACTTGGGAAATTCTGAGGTCGAACTTTAGGAGCAAGGAGAATATAAACTTCTTTTCAATCCTTTAGGGCCATAATTCTTGGCTAGGGCTCCATGTACGATATAAGGTACCCTACTATCCTATTCCAAAATATTCCGAAAAAAAACCATATTATAGCGAGACCCGGTTTTCAGGCATCTTAATAAAAAAATGCCAAAAAATATATAAATAAATTCTAGATTAAGATTTAAAAAAAAAAATTATTATATGCTAATAAAACAAGAAATGTTAGTTTCCAAACTTAATAAAAAAGAATAAATAAATATTTTTCTCTGACAGTTGACGAAAATAACTGCTTTTTGCTTTCTACTGTTGTAAATTTCATTAACTATAATTTGTAATCCTCGTATTTTAAACTTTACACAACAGAATAGAATATATAAGTATAAGTATTTACCTTCGAAGGACAAAGTCTTGTACAGATTTTATTACATTAAAAATACAGTTTTATAACAGCACTGTCCAGTGCTCCATTACAAAAAATAAAAAATAAAAGATAGAACAGACTGTATAACACAAAACTACTAACATAAGGGGTATACATGATCTTTAGTTTAACGTGTTAAATGGAGAAATATTTCCTTCTTTTACCATGTTAAAACGATATAACATGTAACATGGCAGAGAGTCTGTTACTAGGACTGTTAAATGGAGATTGACGTCAGAAAACAGACCAGCTGAGCTTGTCACCATTTTATTTGTTGTCGTGTTAGGTTACTAAATCGTTGTTTGAGTTTTTTTTTCTTTTGTCTTGTGTTTTTGACTGTTTGAAAAATATAATCAGTAGCCAAACTTTCACACTTTTACTTTTCATTTATTTTAGGCATGTCGTAATAAATTACTGTTATCAAAACTTAGAAGTAAAGAATAATATGAAGTTTTGTAAGGAAAGGTTACTAAAGTTGCTCAGAAGGTCCGCTAGAAGCTCTTATGCATTTACCATTTAACACGACTTTAAATAGGGCTGCTCACAATCCTACACTTATAACATTTAATATGGTAAAACATTTTACATTTAACACAATATCAGGAATACCCCTATAATATGCTTTACTCTATTACATTAAGGTATATATGTTAATTGGGCTTCGAAAACAATTTACATGCGACTATTTATAAGTCACTTACAAAGTAAAACTTATTAAATACAGCAATAACGTAAAGATATAGTCTGTTCAATTCAACTTCAATGTCGATGATCAATATATTGTGGATGTTTTGTAGATCGCAAGATACAGATATGAGTGGCTTTAAGATATGCTGTCGATTTTCTTTATAGGTTAACAAAGAAGAAATGGTACAAACCATTATTGAAATTGCTTTTTCAGAATAGGCAGAGAAGTAAAATAATATACTATTATTTAAAAATTTAATACAATTTAATTTGCGCTAAAACCTCGAAATAAAAATAAGGAAACATCGTCATAATAAATAGATGTTAAAGGTTATATACCATTGAATTTTAAAATCACAATTACAGTATTTTAAAATAACAATTATTATTTTAACATTACTTATTATAATATCGCATTTAATTAATATCACAAATATGGTTGTGCAAGTTATTTTTAGATATATATGACAAATAAACTGAAAATATTTTTGAGGTGAAAATTAATAGAAAACAATATTAGTATTTTGAACTTTTATATTCAATATTTCACATCAGAGCTTTACAGGATAAAGTTACCGCAAAGAAAGAAAATAAAAATATGTATTCAGTGAACTAAAACGAAAATAAAATAATAATAAAAAAGGTTAGGACGAAAATAACTTGGTTGTAAGACATCCGGAAAGTGCAGGTAAGGTTTCTACATAGAAAATTTTGCGGTGAGGTACGCCCTAATTGGACGAGGACCCCCCTTACCTCCCTCAGCCTTCCTAAAAGGACACAAAATATCTTCCGTTTATATCCTCAGATCCCTTGGTGCTTCTTCTTGGTTTACTTTAATAATAAGTATTATACAGTAAATTTAAAACATTTTAGCAATAAATAAATCTCCATTTATTATATCTCACTCAAAATTTATTACTAGAGATGGGATTTTGTTTTCATATATAGAGTCATTGCCTAAGATTCAGTAAGCCTATCTGTCTTTTTAATTTTTTTTTTTTTCTCACTCTCACAAACCTTTTTCTTGTTCCTTTCTAATTTACTTTTCTAGAAAATATATCATACATATTATTTTATTTCATACATTTGATTATGTTGATTTAAATTGTTTTAAATCATTTTTGAACATTATTTACATAATTTAATTTGTTAATTCAATTACTCATATCCCATCAAACCACATTTACTCTTCGTCGTAAACCTGCCGACTGCCCTACAGTATACTTAAATAATGTGGCTCTTACCCCTGTAGAACAGATTCGTTATCTTGGACTACACCTTGACAAATGACTAACCTGGAATCCTCACTCAAGACTGAAAAGACAGGAAGCTGCACGCAGATTCAGACTATTCCAGCACTTACTAGACAAATGTTCCAAACTTCCAATCCATTATAAAAGACTGATCTACATGACAATAATAAGGCCCATCTGGACATACGGAGTTGAGCTTTGGGGCTCCACTAAACCTTCGAATTCCTCTCGTATCCGATCCTTACAATCCAAAATCCTTCGTAAAATCCACAATTCACCTTATTTTGTTACTAATAAATGTTCCTTATGTAACCGATCTACCCCGAACCCGATATAATTCCTTCCTTAATAAACTCCCTAACCACCCAAACCCACTAGTTTCTAACCTTGCTTCCTCTTCCATTCCTGGCAATCCTCCGAGGCGCCTGAAAAGAAGATGGCGTCGTGACCTTATATTGTAAAATGTTTTTAGAGTTCTACTACTGGGTAGTTTCTCTACATGCTGTATCATATCATTATCATTATGTCATTATGATCAAAGTTACTTGTTGTATTTTTTATACATTTGTAAATATCGATAAATAAAAAAAAAAAAATACTGATGATTTAAATTCTCTTCCGCACCTTTCATTATATTCAATTCTTTATTTACTTTAACATTGTCTGTTTTTTATTTATTTTTTATAATTTATTTTTATAATGTTTTATCTTCTAATAATATTCAAATGGCATCTACTTAATTTATTGTCATGTATATTTCCAAGTTTGTTTATTATTATTTTCTTTTTATGTTTCTCTGAAAGGTTTTTATCTCATTTTGTTTTTTCAAATATTATAAATTGTCTCAATTGTTCATGAGATTTCATCGGAGGTGCATAAAATGATGACAATTGCAAAATTATTATCGACTGAATATGTTAGAGATCCACGGACGAGCCGTCTAAATGTGATTCTGGAATTCTATTTTATTGGCGTTGTTGAAAAATAAAATACAAGAAATAAGGCCAATATTCTAAAAAAAAATCTGAGTTCTGCTACAAGTTCAAGCCAATTTTATTTATTGATTTATCCCAACCTTAAGTAACAGCGAATATATGTTACCTAGTACAGCAAGATGATTAGTAAGATATTATTTTGATTAGCTCGAAATATTTCCAAATAACAAATAATACAAAGGCAAAATAAATATTCGATGTTCGACGAATGCCATTTAAAACTTCATAAAGTTAAGAGTTCCTTTTAATCAATGCATTTATTCTGCTACATCAATTTAATCATTGAAAATAAATAATGTAAAAGGCTGGTTACAGTTTTCTGAGTTCTAAAAATAGAGGAAACATTTTTGTAGTCTGAGCCAACGCTGTAGGGAAATTTCTAAGGCAAAGAAATATTTTATACTTGACATAGGTATCGGCGTTGGAGGGTTGCCAGTCGAAGGCGGACTAAGGCGAGCCCAAGGGCGAGTTTTGGTTCATAAGATGTGGTGGGCAAAGAGCAAAGTCTACAAGATAGTTTGAAGATATGTTAGATGTTTATTGGCAACATATAAAAAATATATAATTAATAAAATTATATTCAGGACTACGCACAGTGGAACGAATAAAAAATAAGTAGGCATCAGTATTATTTTATTTGTTTCATTGATTATTATGAAACGTAATTATATTTTAATCAATTCTATTGTAATTGATAATTACAATTTTTATATTACAATTATTTCTTCTTCCTATAATTATTAATTTATTACAATTAAATATAATTAGCTTGTAATTTTAGACTATTATCTTGGTTCATTTTATGAATTGTAAGTCGCGTGTCTAGCATGGAAGCCCTTTACGCTTCCGTGAAACATTATCCGGTACTAGTATCTTATTATATGCTAGCATAATGGTATTAATAAGTAGGTAACATTGAAACAGGAAATAACACATAATTAAAAGGTTATATGATCAATTGAATAAGTGCATGCAGATAGATGGAATTCTCGTATGATTGTAAGCAAAAGTGGATATCGGTTAGGAAATATATTAATCAAAATCACCAAAAAATCCGATTATTTTTTCAAAAATAGAGACCCTCGAGTAAAATGAAAAAAAAAAAAAGCCCGAGTCATCCTTAAAATAGTTCTGTAATGCAAAATCTTTCAAAAGGGTTTACTGAATTTGGTGTAAAATGAAAAAAAAAAAAATTATTTTTTGGCTTAAAACTATGAACATAAATTCCGAGCAGTATCTGGAAAAATTGATGAAAAAAAAAGATTATTTAACGATTTCTGAAAAAACCTACAGAGGCTTACTGATGTCTATTAAAAAAAAAAAAAAGGTAATTTCGTTCCACTGTGCGTCGGCAATAGGATTGAGGAGAATGATGATATAGGCTATAAACGCAAAATCACACTTTTTAACTACATTTAAGGGAAATACCATAGGGTTCGCAAAGTTTGTTATTAGGACAAACATTAAACAAAGCCCGAAATCTTCAGAGAAGTTCTACTCCACGGTTTAATCTCTGAAGGTATTGCGAATCCCCAAGATCGAACGCTGTTAGACCAACCTCAAGATAAGACGAGCTAAGGTGGCTGTCGATAAAAGCATTGACAATGACAAACTAAAAGACTTAAATCAATTAGTCAAATGATAAATCAGGAGAATGGCACATTGGCTAAAATTACAAGTGAAATCCTAACAGAAGAAACAAGACAACTATCCAAAGAGGAAAGGCTATCAAAGGAGCCAATTAATCTGTATACAATCAACGCCTGATGAACTTTAGAGTGGGGCAGTAATCAACAGCCCGGAGCAAAAGATGGGGAAGAATTGGATGTGAATGAGAACGGTATCAGAGAGTTCTGGAGGCGGGGCTACGAGGAGCCTCCCCACCAATTAGATGGAAGGGAGAATCCGATAGGGGATAATACGAACCAATTAGGAACCGGCATTTATTGAATATGCCCCCTTCCACTGCTCCCGTTTGCCAGGGCACTGGGACCAGTAATTGAGTTTGGAGTTGGGCCGTCTTGGAGAGGGGGTCAGGGGCTAGGGGATGAAGGCCAGTAGGTTTTACTCGGAGTCGAAGTCCAATGACTTCGAAGCGTTAATTGGATAATTAGAAGGAAAACGCAACCAAACCTATACAAAAACAAACAAATGTTAATGCGTATAGCTTTTCGAAAATGTTCATCCAAGGAGTTGATGATGTAGAGCAAAAGTTACAAATATATTTTTTCATATACCCTATTGCAACGATTTCATATGAAGTAGAAAAAATTAATTACTATTTATACTTAATGAATTTACATATCGCACTAGTATTTCTAAAGTGACACAACTCAAAATTCAAGACAACGTGACACTCTTGCCTATGGAGGGGGAATATCATTAAGGCAGCAAGAGTGACACAAGTGCCCTCTGGTGGACAAGCTCTGAAGCTAGGTTGATACAGTTTTGATGATTCATAAAGATATATTTACCAATTTCTTTCATAGTCATAACTCAAAAACACCGATTTTTGAGTTGTGTCACTTTAGAAATACTAGTGCGATATATGAACGTAAACTATTAAAATAAGAAAGGAATACTATCTTAACCGATGAAGGTTAGATTCAATTTAGTGTAACTGTTAAATAAGTAGTAAAGCATTTACGCTAATCCACTATAACTCCCCCTCACCAGAATCAGACAACCACTTTAAAAAGACTTTCTACAGGATTGATGTGGGGAATAAAAGTTAAGCTGACATTTACAACACAATATTTGAATTTAAAATTAAAATATCGATATATTCTACGAGATATAGGTTAGGTTTTCCAGGGTAACTGATCCAGTACAGAAGAAATCCAGCAGTAAAACTATCGAAAATTCCAATATTAATGACAAAAATAAAATCAGTATCTTTATATAAAACAAAAATATATAATAAAAATAAAAAAAACATCAAAAACCTGGAAACCGAGATGAGAATCAGGAAGCTGATGTTCTATGGGCACAAGAAGAGGATGAAGAAGGAAAGATTGAATAAGATATTAAAAAAAAAGATAAAAGCTACAAAAACATGAGAGGATACATGAGGCAAATGAAAGAGAAATTAAAGAGACTTAAAATTTGAGATACCGATTTTCTAGATAGACATACGTATAGGAAAACATTGAAAAATCTCACCAATATTGGAAAATGAAAAAAATGGGTACGAAATGGTCCAAAGAAATAAAAGAAAGGCAGTCGAGGATCATGAAACTGTGGGAAGAAAGAAAATCAAGACTCCCTAAGAAGCCTAACCATTGACATTCACGTGGTCCTTAGTGGCCAATACGTTATTAAAAAAATCAGTATCTTAACACTGCGAATTCGAAAGGCGGTCTGCTACATTTAATTACGTTGCTATACAATTAATCTCACTTGACTGATGGAGCCTACCATGAACTTTGTCCTATGAAATACAATCTTAAAAGCAGTGGTACAGAAGAAACAAGTTACAGTGGTTCTTACGGAATAATACTGATCTAGTAAGGTAAAAGTGTGGCACCCCAGAGGTAACGAAACGAACAAAAGCGCTAGGAGTGAAAGAGGAAAAGTTTACCAATTGGTGGTTGCCACATTCAGTTGAAAACTGAAAAAAAAAACAAAAAAACCCATAGGTTTTTCTGATATTTTTCTTTCTCTGGCTATTATTTTCTGTAAACAAGAAGCCTCAAACTTTTATTGCTTAATTATTCTGAATTAATTGATTATAACCAATTATTCGTATAAAGGAAACCGTGATTATACAATTTTTCAAATTAGATCAAGAAGCAAATATCAGTTTTAATTAATATTCGCTTTCAAAGTCAAAATGTCCAAAACTTGGCACCAGGATTTGAAATAGTTCGCTCCAATATATCAGTTTTCATTTTAAGTCTCCCGGTGACATGCTTACAGTCAAATTGTTTTTAATTTATAAAATCCTTCCAACAATATTAATTTCAAATCGATTAAAAATAATTTAAAATTAATTAAAATAAATATATAATGTCTATATACTTTAGCCTAAATTCATATTTAATACAAAATTTCATTTGGATATATTTCTTATTATTGTATTCCAATTTAAAAAAAAGAAACATTGACTTCCTTTATTCTCATTAGCAATTAGATGCTGTGTATTTCAAGCATTCCCCGGGTTTGATTAATGATGGAATATTAACAGAATTACTTGTAATTTGCTGGTATCGATAGAGTGGACTGTAATTGAAATAAATAATAAATTATAATGAACAAAATTCTATTCTTTTAATCTTTATGAAATGTATTAGTGTTTGTGTTTTGCTAAAAGGTGGTTACAATTTGGTTTCGTTGTGTTAATTTTAATTTTCATTATTGAATAAATTAATTAATAAATTATATGATCATTTATTTGGTAGTTGACCTGAGTTTGGTTTACTGAGGTTTTCTTTGTAGCCTGAAAACTAGTTCTTGTTGTGTTGAGTCCTCTCATCATGATTCTGTTCCCAGCCTGGCTGGGTTGAATCAACTAGTCACTCATCCTGAGTGATAGTTAACTACAGACAAAAAGTTGCCCTAGGGTAGCCTGTGTTCACTCATCAGTGTCTTCGTTATCATTCATTTATGGTTCCTCTTCACTTGCTCAGAGGGTACTCACTTCTTCATTTGCTCGCCACTAGATGGCAGCATTTCGAGCGGCCCTTCGACATAATTTTAGAAAGTTTCAAGTCTATCCACGTACTCATTAAGTTTGAAAATAAAAATTAAATACAAACAACAAACTAGGGTTGTGTTTTTCTCGTTTATACATTAGGAAACTGAGGTAAAAATTTCAAACTTTTATGACTCCTGTAAACTGGTAAAAAATGCAGAGTATTAAAAAAATTCAAAATTATCCTCTTTTTCAAAAGTAGTACACTCACTATAGTACTATTCCCTGAAACAGAGGTATACTAGCGTTTTAATGACAATGCAATTGAAGTATTGATGATCGACTTCAGAGATGTGAGTACAGAGTTCGGTATTACAGCACTAATAGTTTGAAAGAAAATTTCTAATCTAAAATGTTTTAAGGTATGCCAAAAAGCGATATACTATATCAGAGATATCAAAAACCGAAGAGAATGAAAATATAAGAAATTACAGAATATGGAAAAATCTTCTTTTTTTTTTTACTAAAAAGTATAAAATTTGCACTTACAATTGAAGATAGATATTAAATTTGAATTTAAGAGAAAAAAAATCTTAATTCGTATTTTGCTGTCGGAGATGAACGTCCAACGAATAATGCTCTTTTTCCCATGCAATAAATGTTAAACAGAAAATAAATTTTTAAAATCTTTATACTTTTTCCGGTTGAATGTAAAAATAAATAAATGAGACTTGTACTTAGAGCTGATAAATATATTTTGTATTTAAAATGTTTTTGCAAAGTACGATGACATTGAAAGATTATATTGAATTCTGTAACTGGAATAAGAATTTATATGATTGAAGCAGTGAAAACATAAACTGGTCTGATGAATGCAGAAATAAACAAATAATCAATATATATATACAACTATCGAGGTTTAATTAACTTAACTTCATGATAAAAATAATATTTAATTATTATAATATAATAGAGCTGTGATTTAAGCAACAGAAAATATCATAAATCTATTCCATGATGATATAGCGGTGGATGGCCAAACAGAGAACTCCAACATTGCTCCAACAGGATTCCAATATTCATAAACTTAGCCTAAACTTCCGAGGGCCGAAGCCAAAACCATGCAAGAACTCGAACGCTACTCTCTACCTCGGTCAGACGAATCAAATTCTGATCAACAGACATTAGTTTAGTGTTTAGTCAATGATTTTATATCATAATTCAAGCTGATGATATTTTTAGTCACAAAGCAACTTCTGAAAATCAATATTAAACATATCGATTTCATTTAGGAATATAATTAAATATACTTCTTCATCATTCCATGCTAAACATTAGCAGATTTTTCTTGTTATAATAACAATAATATAATTAAAAGGATTTTAATCGCAAAAAATGTTGTGAAAATAAAACATAATATACAAAATTAAAAATGTTGAAAAGTTTCATTAATATGTGATACTTATTTTAAAGAATTTTCAGAGAAGAATACATTCCTTTTCAGCTGTTAACCATTTTAACATCTCTACGTTCAAATAGTAGTTGGATTATCACTTTATTTTATCTGAAGAATCCTTAATTATTATTTCAGAAATATGACCGAAAACGAACAAAAGAAAAGTATCTCAACATCTCTTATATCAGTTTCTTAACTTATAAAACTTATTTCAACCCAACTGGAGGATATCCAAGAAGAATTCGAAGAATGTGGAGTTCGACTTCTATTCTTTGAGTGAGATACAATTTAATAGGAATTGATTTAATAGAAGGTTTTAAGATATTGGACCGATGATTCCTTGGCTAATTAAAAAGGAAACAGATTTATAATTGCTATAAAAATGTTAAATTAAATTGAAAAATGTACCACTGTTATTCTTTTAGCTGGGCAGCTCGACAGCCTTTCAACATATGACACATTTTATACAGCAAAAATGTATGAATGAAAAAAACAGTAAATAAATTCAATAACATCAATAATTTCAGACTAAATTACTGATAGAATATAACAGTAGAACCCCATTTTTTACTATGACTATTTGTTATTGGTCATTTACAATGACTCTTTATATGACTTCGTTATTTTTATCAGTCTGTTCTTAATTCTAATTAACAGACTAAATGAACTTTTATCTATGACTAACATTCGCAAATGATACGTATGAGGTGCTGACCAAGGGTCTCACTAACTATAGTTTTAATTATTTAGTTTTTTATGATAGTATTATTATTGGCTGTAGGAATTTCATTATTATTATCATAACTAAAATATAAAGACATTAAGAATGAATATAAATTTATAAACACACACATTGAGCATAGTAAACTAACTCTAGTATAATGAACAAAATAGTATGTAATTCGTAATTCATAAAAACCATTAGACGTACAGATGGCTATTAGCACTCAAATTAAAGCTAGTTTAATGAACTATAGTGTAGTATATGATATTTATCTTCGTAGGAGTAATAGTTTTCAAGACATTTGCTAAAATAAATTGATTTATAGTTGTTCGGACTAATTTTCATTTGCCAAATTTATATCCATATGTGAATATCATAAAAACTACTACCCCTTAGAAGATAAGTGTCATAAACTACTATACAGAAAGTTAAATTTCCTTTATTATGAGTGTTGGCAGACATATGTGCGTCTTATGGATCCAGAGATATATTTTTTTCAAAAATCCAACATTTTATACGAACAACTAGAAATTAACATTTTGTGAGTTTATTTTGTCAAATATCATAAAAACTACTACTCCTACAAAGATAAACATAAATAACTATTTTGTACTAAATTTAATTAGCTTTAATTTCAGCGCTGGCAGACATCTGTACGTCTAATGGTTTCAGAAATGAAGTTTTTCATAAATCAAACTTATAAATCAATTTATATTAGCAAATATCATGAAAACTACTATTCCTATGAAAGTAAAGGTCAATAACTTCTTTATAGTCCGTTAAACTAGTTTTAATTTGAGCGCTAATAGACATATGTACGTCACATAGTTCCTGAGATATAGATTTCTCCAAATAGATTAACTAACTACTAATCTTTCAGTAGATTTTTAAGAAATTTTGCTTTTTAAAAAGCTATATCTCGAGAACTATTGGACGTAAATAGCTTCTTTTAGGGCTAATATTTGAGCAAATTTACTCTTCTTTAAATTATGTTCTCTTATATTTTCTAGTGTTGTTAGTTTTTAAGACATAGAGCTCCGAATGAAATATTAATGTTTTGAAACAGCCGCCATTTTTTATTCCCACTACTTATACTTGTCAGACTCATCAATTTAGACTAGTTATTATTTATTTATTTTTAAGAGAAAGAGAGAGAGAGAGAGAGAGATGGTGGAGGAGCGGCATGGCTCGGTGGTAAGGTACAAGTAACTCTAGAAGCCATGGTTCTAATCAAGCTATGATAGATAATTATTTAATCTGTAACTGCAGCCGCGAATCAACCATGTGGTTTCGTCAGCCTTCCAGGGTCCATCCAGCTTCATAAATTGAATAGCCTTTATTAGGGAAAAACTCTGGCTGTCGAGCGCGATTCTGACCAAATAATCTCACTGCACAACCGTAGATCTAGTAATAGT